>NW_027438663.1:0-52000 GCF_000715075.1 Nicotiana tabacum | reverse complement strand
CCTTTTTGTGTCCCGTTCTGCGGCAGCAGAACCACTCTACGGACCGCAGATTGGTCGCGGAGTGAGGCAGTTTTCTGGGGCTTTTTTGATGTCGATTTCGCGGTCAATATGTGCGATCGCATAACCGTTTCGCTGACCGCACTTTGGTCGCACAGTCATCCTTAGACTTTTACGAAGGGAGGTTCGGACTTTTTGGATTGAATAGTGCCTGGTGATTTAAAGGAAAATGTTGGGCAGAAATAGGCATTTCTGTGCCCCATTCTGCGGCCGCAGAACCACTCTACGGACCGCAAAATGGTCGCAGAGTGAGGCAGTTTTCTGGGGCATTTTTGATATCGATTTCGCGGCTATTTTTGCGATCGCATAACCGTTTCGCGGGCCGCACTTTGGTCACACGGTCATTTTTAGACTTTTACGAAGGAAGGTTCGGACTTTTTGGATTGAATAGTGCCTGGTGATTTAAAGGAAAATGTTGGGTAGAAGTAGGCATTTCAGTGGCCCGTTCTGCGGCCGCAGAACCTCTCTGCCGACCGTAGAATGGTCGTAGAGTGAGGCAGTTTTCTGGGGCATTTTTGATGTCGATTTTTCGGCCATTTCTGCGATCGCATAACCGTTTCGTGGGCCGCACTTTGGTCGCATAGTCATCCTTAGACTTTTACGAAGGGAGGTTCGGACTTTTTAGATTGAATAGTGCCTGGTGATTTAATGGAAAATGTTGGGCAGAAGTAGGCATTTCAGTGGCCCGTTCTGCGGCCGCAGAACGGTCGCAGAGTGAGGCAGTTTTCTGGGGCATTTTTTATGTCGATTTCGCGGCTATTTCTGCGATCGCATAACCGTTTCACTGGCCGCACATTGGTCGCACAGTCATCCTTAGACTTTTACAAAGGAAGGTTCAGACTTTTTTGATAGAATAGTGTCTGGTGATTTAAAGGAAAATGTTGGGCAGAAGTAGGCATTTCTGTGCCCCGTTCTGCGGCCGCAGAACCACTCTACGGACCGCAGAATGGTCGCAGAATGAGGCAGTTTTCTGGGGCGTTTTTGATGTCGATTTCTCGGCTATTTAAGCGATCGCATAACCGTTTTGCTGGCCGCACTTTGGTCGCACAGTCATCCTTAGACTTTTACGAAGGGAGGTTCGGACTTTTTGGATTGAATAGTGCCTGGTAATTTAAAGGAAAATGTTGGGCAGAAGTAGGCATTTCAGTGGCCCGTTCTGCGGCCGCAGAACCACTCTACGGACCCCAGAATGGTCGCAGAGTGAGGCAGTTTTCTGGGGCATTTTTGTTGTCAATTTCGCGGCTATTTCTGCGATCGCATAACCGTTTCGCTGGCCGCACTTTGGTCGCACAGTCATCCTTAGACTTTTACGAAGGAAGGTTCAGACTTTTTGGATAGAATAGTGCCTGGTGATTTAAAGGAAAATGTTGGGCAGAAGTTGGCCTTTTTGTGTCCCGTTCTGCGGCAGCAGAACCACTCTACGGACCGCAGATTGGTCGCGGAGTGAGGCAGTTTTCTGGGGCTTTTTTGATGTCGATTTCGCGGTCAATATGTGCGATCGCATAATCGTTTCGCTGACCGCACTTTGGTCGCACAGTCATCCTTAGACTTTTACGAAGGGAGGTTCGGACTTTTTGGATTGAATAGTGCCCGGTGATTTAAAGGAAAATGTTGGGCAGAAATAGGCATTTCTGTGCCCCATTCTGCGGCCGCAGAACCACTCTACGGACCGCAAAATGGTCGCAGAGTGAGGCAGTTTTCTGGGGCATTTTTGATGTCGATTTCGCGGCTATTTTTGCGATCGCATAACCGTTTCGCGGGCCGCACTTTGGTCACACGGTCATTTTTAGACTTTTACGAAGGAAGGTTCGGACTTTTTGGATTGAATAGTGCCTGGTGATTTAAAGGAAAAAGTTGGGTAGAAGTAGGCATTTCAGTGGCCCGTTCTGCAGCCGCAGAACCTCTCTGCCGACCGTAGAATGGTCACAGAGTGAGGCAGTTTTCTGGGGCGTTTTTGATGTCGATTTTTCGGCCATTTCTGCGATCGCATAACCGTTTCGTGGGCCGCACTTTGGTCGCATAGTCATCCTTAGACTTTTACGAAGGGAGGTTCAGACTTTTTAGATTGAATAGTGCCTGGTGATTTAATGGAAAATGTTGGGCAGAAGTAGGCATTTCAGTGGCCCGTTCTATGGACCGCAGAACGGTCGCAGAGTGAGGCAGTTTTCTGGGGCATTTTTGATGTCGATTTCGCGGCTATTTCTGCGATCGCATAACCGTTTCGCTGGCCGCACTTTGGTCGCACAGTCATCCTTAGACTTTTACAAAGGAAGGTTCAGACTTTTTGGATAGAATAGTGCCTGGTGACTTAAAGGAAAATGTTGGGCAGAAGTAGGCATTTCTGTGCCCCGTTCTGTGGCCGCAGAACCATTCTACGGACCGCAGAATGGTCGCAGAATGAGGCAGTTTTCTGGGGCGTTTTTGATGTTGATTTCTCGGCTATTTAAGCGATCGCATAACCGTTTTGCTAGCCGCACTTTGGTCGCACAGTCATCCTTAGACTTTTACGAAGGGAGGTTCGGACTTTTTAGATTGAATAGTGCCTGGTAATTTAAAGGAAAATGTTGGGCAGAAGTAGGCATTTCAGTGGCCCGTTCTGCGGCCGCAGAACCACTCTACGGACCCCAGAATGATCGCAGAGTGAGGCAGTTTTCTGGGGCATTTTTGATGTCAATTTCGCGGCTATTTCTGCGATCGCATAACCGTTTCGCTGGCCGCACTTTGGTCGCACAGTCATCCTTAGACTTTTACGAAGGAAGGCTCAGACTTTTTGGATAGAATAGTGCCTGGTGATTTAAAGGAAAATGTTGGGCAGAAGTAGGCATTTCAGTGGCCCGTTCTGCGGCCGCAGAACCTCTCTGCCGACCGTAGAATGGTCGCAGAGTGAGGCAGTTTTCTAGGGCATTTTTGATGTCGATTTTTCGGCCATTTCTGTGATCGCATAACCGTTTCGTGGGTCGCACTTTGGTCGCATAGTCATCCTTAGACTTTTACGAAGGGAGGTTCGGACTTTTTAGATTGAATAGTGCCTGGTGATTTAAAGGAAAATGTTGGGCAGAAGTAGGCATTTCTGTGCCCCGTTCTGCGGCCGCAGAACCACTCTACGGACCGCAGAACGGTCGTAGAGTGAGGCAGTTTTCTGGGGCATTTTTGATGTCTATTTCACGGCTCTTTCTGCGATCGCATAACCGTTTCGCTGGGCGCACTTTGGTCGCACAGTCATCCTTAGACTTTTACGAAGGAAGGTTCAGACTTTTTGGATTGAATAGTGCCTGGTGATTTAAAGGAAAATGTTGGGCAAAAGTAGGCATTTCAGTGGCCCGTTCTGCGGCCGCAGAACCTCTCTGCCGACCGTAGAATGGTCGCAGAGTGAGGCAGTTTTCTGGGGCATTTTTGATGTCGATTTTGCGGCCATTTCTGCGATCGCATAACCGTTTCGCGGGCCGCACTTTGGTCGCATAGTAATCCTTAGACTTTTACGAAGGGAGGTTCGGACTTTTTAGATTGAATAGTGCCTGGTGATTTAATGGAAAATGTTGGGCAGAAGTAGGCATTTCAGTGGCCCGTTCTGCGGCCGCAGAACGGTCGCAGAGTGAGGCAGTTTTCTGGGGCTTTTTTGATGTCGATTTCGCGGCTATTTCTGCGATCGCATAACCGTTTCGCTGGCCGCACTTTGGTCGCACAGTCATCCTTAGACTTTTACGAAGGAAGGTTCAGACTTTTTGGATAGAATAGTGCCTGGTGATTTAAAGGAAAATGTTGGGCAGAAGTAGGCATTTCAGTGGCCCGTTCTGCGCCGCAGAACCTCTCTGCCGACCGTAGAATGGTCGCAGAGTGAGGCAGTTTTCTGGGGCGTTTTTGATGTCGATTTTTCGGCCATTTCTGCGATCGCATAACCGTTTCGTGGGCCGCACTTTGGTCGCATAGTCATCCTTAGACTTTTACGAAGGGAGGTTCGGACTTTTTAGATTGAATAGTGCCTGGTGATTTAAAGGAAAATGTTGGGCAGAAGTAGGCATTTCTGTGCCCCGTTCTGCGGTCCACAGAACCACTCTACGGACCGCAGAACGGTCGTAGAGTGAGGCAGTTTTCTGGGGCATTTTTGATGTCTATTTCACGGCTCTTTCTGCGATCGCATAACCGTTTCGTTGGGCGCACTTTGGTCGCACAGTCATCCTTAGACTTTTACGAAGGAAGGTTCAGACTTTTTGGATTGAATAGTGCCTGGTGATTTTAAGGAAAATGTTGGGCAAAAGTAGGCATTTCAGTGGCCCGTTCTGCGGCCGCAGAACCTCTCTGCCGACCGTAGAATGGTCGCAGAGTGAGGCAGTTTTCTGGGGCATTTTTGATGTCGATTTTGCGGCCATTTCTGCGATCGCATAACCGTTTCGCGGGCCGCACTTTGGTCGCATAGTAATCCTTAGACTTTTACGAAGGGAGGTTCGGACTTTTTAGATTGAATAGTGCCTGGTGATTTAATGGAAAATGTTGGGCAGAAGTAGGCATTTCAGTGGCCCGTTCTGCGGCCGCAGAACGGTCGCAGAGTGAGGCAGTTTTCTGGGGCTTTTTTGATGTCGATTTCGCGGCTATTTCTGCGATCGCATAACCGTTTCGCTGGCCGCACTTTGGTCGCACAGTCATCCTTAGACTTTTACGAAGGAAGGTTCAGACTTTTTGGATAGAATAGTGCCTGGTGATTTAAAGGAAAATGTTGGGCAGAAGTAGGCATTTCAGTGGCCCGTTCTGCGCCGCAGAACCTCTCTGCCGACCGTAGAATGGTCGCAGAGTGAGGCAGTTTTCTGGGGCGTTTTTGATGTCGATTTTTCGGCCATTTCTACGATCGCATAACCGTTTCGTGGGCCGCACTTTGGTCGCATAGTCATCCTTAGACTTTTACGAAGGGAGGTTCGGACTTTTTAGATTGAATAGTGCCTGGTGATTTAAAGGAAAATGTTGGGCAGAAGTAGGCATTTCTGTGCCCCGTTCTGCGGCCGCAGAACCACTCTACGGACCGCAGAACGGTCGTAGAGTGAGGCAGTTTTCTGGGGCATTTTTGATGTCTATTTCACGGCTCTTTCTGCGATCGCATAACCGTTTCGTTGGGCGCACTTTGGTCGCACAGTCATCCTTAGACTTTTAAGAAGGAAGGTTCAGACTTTTTGGATTGAATAGTGCCTGGTGATTTTAAGGAAAATGTTGGGCAAAAGTAGGCATTTCAGTGGCCCGTTCTGCGGCCGCAGAACCTCTCTGCCGACCGTAGAATGGTCGCAGAGTGAGGCAGTTTTCTGGGGCATTTTTGATGTCAATTTTGCGGCCATTTCTGCGATCGCATAACCGTTTCGCGGGCCGCACTTTGGTCGCATAGTAATCCTTAGACTTTTACGAAGGGAGGTTCGGACTTTTTAGATTGAATAGTGCCTGGTGATTTAATGGAATATGTTGGGCAGAAGTAGGCATTTCAGTGGCCCGTTCTGCGGCCGCAGAACGGTCGCAGAGTGAGGCAGTTTTCTGGGGCTTTTTTGATGTCGATTTCGCGGCTATTTCTGCGATCGCATAACCGTTTCGCTGGCCGCACTTTGGTCGCACAGTCATCCTTAGACTTTTACGAAGGAAGGTTCAGACTTTTTGGATAGAATAGTGCCTGGTGATTTAAAGGAAAATGTTGGGCAGAAGTAGGCATTTCAGTGGCCCGTTCTGCGGCCGCAGAACCTCTCTGCCGACCGTAGAATGGTCACAGAGTGAGGCAGTTTTCTGGGGCGTTTTTGATGTCGATTTTTCGGCCATTTCTGCGATCGCATAACCGTTTCGTGGGCCGCACTTTGGTCGCATAGTCATCCTTAGACTTTTACGAAGGGAGGTTCAGACTTTTTAGATTGAATAGTGCCTGGTGATTTAAAGGAAAATGTTGGGCAGAAGTAGGTATTTCTGTGCCCCGTTCTGCGGCCGCAGAACCAATCTACGGACCGCAGAACGGTCGTAGAGTGAGGCAGTTTTCTGGGGCATTTTTGATGTCTATTTCATGGCTCTTTCTGCGATCGCATAACCGTTTCGCTGGGCGCACTTTGGTCGCACAGTCATCCTTAGACTTTTACGAAGGAAGGTTCAGACTTTTTTGGATTGAATAGTGCCTGGTGATTTAAAGGAAAATGTTGGGCAAAAGTAGGCATTTCAGTGGCCCGTTCTGCGGCCGCAGAACCTCTCTGCCGACCGTAGAATGGTCGCAGAGTGAGGCAGTTTTCTGGGGCATTTTTGATGTCGATTTTGCGGCCATTTCTGCGATCGCATAACCGTTTCGCGGGCCGCACTTTGGTCGCATAGTAATCCTTAGACTTTTACGAAGGGAGGTTCAGACTTTTTGGATAGAATAGTGCCTGGTGATTTAAAGGATAATGTTGGGCAGAAGTTGGCCTTTTTGTGTCCCGTTCTGCGGCAGCAGAACCACTCTACGGACCGCAGATTGGTCGCGGAGTGAGGCAGTTTTCTGGGGCTTTTTTGATGTCGATTTCGCGGTCAATATGTGCGATCGCATAACCGTTTCGCTGACCGCACTTTGGTCGCACAGTCATCCTTAGACTTTCACGAAGGGAGGTTCGGACTTTTTGGATTGAATAGTGCCCGGTGATTTAAAGGAAAATGTTGGGCAGAAATAGGCATTTCTGTGCCCCATTCTGCGGCCGCAGAACCACTCTACGGACCGCAAAATGGTCGCAGAGTGAGGCAGTTTTCTGGGGCATTTTTGATGTCGATTTCGCGGCTATTTTTGCGATCGCATAACCGTTTCGCGGGCCGCACTTTGGTCACACGGTCATTTTTAGACTTTTACGAAGGAAGGTTCGGACTTTTTGGATTGAATAGTGCCTGGTGATTTAAAGGAAAAAGTTGGGTAGAAGTAGGCATTTCAGTGGCCCGTTCTGCAGTCGCAGAACCTCTCTGCCGACCGTAGAATGGTCGCAGAGTGAGGCAGTTTTCTGGGGCGTTTTTGATGTCGATTTTTCGGCCATTTCTGCGATCGCATAACCGTTTCGTGGGCCGCACTTTGGTCGCATAGTCATCCTTAGACTTTTACGAAGGGAGGTTCAGACTTTTTAGATTGAATAGTGCCTGGTGATTTAATGGAAAATGTTGGGCAGAAGTAGGCATTTCAGTGGCCCGTTCTGCGGCCGCAAAACGGTCGCAGAGTGAGGCAGTTTTCTGGGGCATTTTTGATGTCGATTTCGCGGCTATTTCTGCGATCGCATAACCGTTTCGCTGGCCGCACTTTGGTCGCACAGTCATCCTTAGACTTTTACAAAGGAAGGTTCAGACTTTTTGGATAGAATAGTGCCTGGTGATTTAAAGGAAAATGTTGGGCAGAAGTAGGCATTTCTGTGCCCCGTTCTGCGGCCGCAGAACCACTCTACGGACCGCAGAATGGTCGCAGAATGAGGCAGTTTTCTGGGGCGTTTTTGATGTCGATTTCTCGGCTATTTAAGCGATCGCATAACCGTTTTGCTGGCCGCACTTTGGTCGCACAGTCATCCTTAGACTTTTACGAAGGGAGGTTCGGACTTTTTGGATTGAATAGTGCCTGGTAATTTAAAGGAAAATGTTGGGCAGAAGTAGGCATTTCAGTGGCCCGTTCTGCGGCCGCAGAACCACTCTACGGACCCCAGAATGGTCGCAGAGTGAGGCAGTTTTCTGGGGCATTTTTGATGTCAATTTCGCGGCTATTTCTGCGATCGCATAACCGTTTCGCTGACCGCACTTTGGTCGCACAGTCATCCTTAGACTTTTACGAAGGAAGGTTCAGACTTTTTGGATAGAATAGTGCCTGGTGATTTAAAGGAAAATGTTGGGCAGAAGTTGGCCTTTTTGTGTCCCGTTCTGCGGCAGCAGAACCACTCTACGGACCGCAGATTGGTCGCGGAGTGAGGCAGTTTTCTGGGGCTTTTTTGATGTCGATTTTGCGGTCAATATGTGCGATCGCATAACCGTTTCGCTGACCGCACTTTGGTCGCACAGTCATCCTTAGACTTTTACGAAGGGAGGTTCGGACTTTTTGGATTGAATAGTGCCTGGTGATTTAAAGGAAAATATTGGGCAGAAATAGGCATTTCTGTGCCCCGTTCTGCGGCCGCAGAACCACTCTACGGACCGCAAAATGGTCGCAGAGTGAGGCAGTTTTCTGGGGAATTTTTGATGTCGATTTCGCGGCTATTTGTGCGATCGCATAACCGTTTCGTGGGCCGCACTTTGGTCACATGGTCATTTTTAGACTTTTACAAAGGAAGGTTCGGACTTTTTGGATTGAATAGTGCCTGGTGATTTAAAGGAAATGGTTGGGTAGAAGTAGGCATTTCAGTGGCCCGTTCTGTGGCCGCATAACCTCTCTGCGGACCGTAGAATGGTCGTAGAGTGAGGCAGTTTTCTGGGGCATTTTTGATGTCGATTTCGAGGTCAATTTCTACAGTGGCATAACCGTTTCGCGAGCCACACTTTTGTCGCACAGTCATCCTTAGACTTTGACGAAGGGAGGTTCGGACTTTTTGGATTGAATAGTGCCTGGTGATTTAAAGGAAAATGTTGGGCAGTAGTAGGCATTTCGGTGCCCCGTTCTGCGGCCGCAGAACCACTCTACGGACCGCAGAATGGACACAGAATGAGGCAGTTTTCAGGGGCATTTTTGATGTCGATTTCGCGGTCAATTTCTGCGAACGAATAACCGTTTTGCTGGCCGCACTTTGGTCACACAGTCATCCTTAGACTTTTACGAAGGAAGGTTCAGACTTTTTGGATTGAATAATGCCTGGTGATTTAAAGGAAAATGTTGGGCATAAGTACGCATTTCAGTGCCCCGTTCTGCGGCCGTAGAACCACTCTACGGACCGCAGAATGGTCGCAGAATGAGGCAGTTTTCTGGGGCATTTTTGATGTCGATTTCGCGGCTATTTCTACGATCGCATAACCGTTTTGCTGGCCGCACTTTGGTCGCACAGTCATCCTTAGACTTTTACGAAGGAAGGTTCGGACTTTTTGGATTGAATAGTGCCTGGTGATTTAAAGGAAAATGTTGGGCAGAAGTAGGCATTTCAGTGGCCTGTTCTGCGGCCGCAGAACCTCTCTGCGGACCGTAGAATGGTCGCAAAGTGAGGCAGTTTTCTGGGGCATTTTTTATTTCAATTTCGTGGCTATTTCTGCGATCGCATAACCGTTTCGCGGGCCGCACTTTGGTCGCACAGTCATCCTTAGACTTTTACGAAGGGAGGTTCGGACTTGTTGGATTGAATAGTGCCCGGTGATTTAAAGGAAAATGTTGGGCAGAAGTAGGAATTTCTATGCCCCGTTCTGCGGCCGCAGAACCACTCTACGGATCGCAGAATGGTCGCAGAATGAGGCAGTTTTCTGGGGCGTTTTTGATGTCGATTTTGCGGCTATTTCTGCGATCGCATAACCGTTTTGCTGGCCGCACTTTGGTCGCACAGTCATCCTTAGACTTTTATGAAGGAAGGTTCGGACTTTTTGGATTGAATAGTGCCTGGTGATTTAAAGGAAAATGTTGGGCAGAAGAAGGCATTTCAGTGGCCCGTTCTGTGGCCGCAGAACCACTCTACGGACCGCAGAACGGTCGCAGAGTGAGGCAGTTTTCTGGGGCATTTTTGAAGTCGATTTCGCGGCTATTTCTGCGATCGCATAACTGTTTTGCTGGCCGCACTTTGGTTGCACAGTCATCCTTAGACTTTTACAAAAGAAGGTTCAGACTTTTTGGATAGAATAGTGCCTGGTGATTTAAAGGAAAATGTTGGGCAGAAGTCGGTTTTTTGTGTCCCGTTCTGCGGCAGCAAAACCACTCTACGGACCGCAGATTGGTCGCGGAGTGAGGCAGTTTTCTGGGGCTTTTTTGATGTCGATTTCGAGGTCAATTTCAGCGATCGCATAACCGTTTTGCTGGCCGCACTTTGGTCGCACATTCATCCTTAGACTTTTACGAAGGGAGGTTCGGACTTTTTGGATTGAATAGTGCCTGGTGATTTAAAGGAAAATGTTGGGCAGAAGTAGGCATTTCAGTGGCTCGTTCTACGGCCGCAGAACCACTCTACGGACCCCAGAATGGTCGCAGAGTGAGGCAGTTTTCTGGGGTGTTTTTTATGTCAATTTCGCGGTTATTTCTGCGATCGCATAACCGTTTCGCGGGCTGCACTTTGGTCGCACAGTCATCCTTATACTTTTACGAAGGGAGGTTTGGACTTTTTGGATTGAATAGTGCCTGGTGATTTAATGGAAAATGTTGGGCAGAAGTAGGCATTTCAGTGGCCCATTCTGCGGCCGCAGAACGGTCGCAGAGTGAGGCAGTTTTCTGGGGCATTTTTTATGTCGATTTCGCGGCTATTTCTGCGATCGCATAACCATTTTGCGGGCCGCACTTTGGTCGCACAGTCATCCTTAGACTTTTACGAAGGGAGGTTCGGACTTTTTGGATTGAATAGTGCCTGGTGATTTAAAGGAAAATGTTGGGCAGAAGTAGGCATTTCTGTGCCCCGTTCTGCGGCCACAGAACCACTCTACGGACCACAGAACGGTCGCAGAGTGAGGTAGTTTTCTGGGGCATTTTTGATGTCGATTTCGCGACTCTTTCTGCGATCGCATAACCGTTTTGCTGGGCGCACTTTGGTCGCACAGTCATCCTTAGACTTTTACGAAGGAAGGTTTAGACTTTTTGGATTGAATAGTGCCTGGTGATTTAAAGGAAAATGTTGGGCAGAAGTAGGCATTTCAGTGGCCCGTTCTGCGGCCGCAGAACCACTCTACGGACCGCAGATTGGTCGCGGAGTGAGGCAATTTTCTGGGGCTTTTTTGATGTCGATTTCGAGGTCAATTTAAGCGATCGCATAACCGTTTTGCTGGCCGCACTTTGGTCGCACATTCATCCTTAGACTTTTACGAAGGGAGGTTCGGACTTTTTGGATTGAATAGTGCCTGGTGATTTAAAGGAAAATGTTGGGCAGAAGTAGGCATTTCAGTGGCCCGTTCTACGGCCGCAGAACCACTCTACGGACCCCAGAATGGTCGCAGAGTGAGGCAGTTTTCGGGGGCATTTTTTATGTCAATTTCGCGGCTATTTCTGCGATCGCATAACCGTTTCGCGGGCCGCACTTTGGTCGCACTTTCATCCTTATACTTTTACGAAGGGAGGTTTGGACTTTTTGGATTAAATAGTGCCTGGTGATTTAAAGGAAAATGTTGGGCAGAAGTAGGAATTTCTGTGCCCCGTTCTGCGGCCGCAGAACCACTCTACGGATCGCAGAACGGTCGAAGAGTGAGGCCGTTTTCTGGGGCATTTTTTATGTCAATTTCGCGGCTATTTCTGCGATCGCATAACTATTTCGCTGGGCGCACTTTGGTCACACAATCATCCTTAGACTTTTACGAAGGAAGGTTCGGACTTTTTGGATTGAATAGTGCCTGGTGATTTAATGGAAAATGTTGGGCAGAAGTAGGCATTTCAGTGGCCCATTCTGCGGCCGCAGAACGGTCGCAGAGTGAGGCAGTTTTCTGGGGCATTTTTTATGTCGATTTCGCGGCTATTTCTGCGATCGCATAACCATTTTGCGGGCCGCACTTTGGTCGCACAGTCATCCTTAGACTTTTACGAAGGGAGGTTCGGACTTTTTGGATTGAATAGTGCCTGGTGATTTAAAGGAAAATGTTGGGCAGAAGTAGGCATTTCTGTGCCCCGTTCTGCGGCCACAGAACCACTCTACGGACCACAGAACGGTCGCAGAGTGAGGTAGTTTTCTGGGGCATTTTTGATGTCGATTTCGCGACTCTTTCTGCGATCGCATAACCGTTTTGCTGGGCGCACTTTGGTCGCACAGTCATCCTTAGACTTTTACGAAGGAAGGTTTAGACTTTTTGGATTGAATAGTGCATGGTGATTTAAAGGAAAATGTTGGGCAGAAGTAGGCATTTCAGTGGCCCGTTCTGCGGCCGCAGAACCACTCTACGGACCGCAGATTGGTCGCGGAGTGAGGCAATTTTCTGGGGCTTTTTTGATGTCGATTTCGAGGTCAATTTAAGCGATCGCATAACCGTTTTGCTGGCCGCACTTTGGTCGCACATTCATCCTTAGACTTTTACGAAGGGAGGTTCGGACTTTTTGGATTGAATAGTGCCTGGTGATTTAAAGGAAAATGTTGGGCAGAAGTAGGCATTTCAGTGGCCCGTTCTACGGCCGCAGAACCACTCTACGGACCCCAGAATGGTCGCAGAGTGAGGCAGTTTTCGGGGGCATTTTTTATGTCAATTTCGCGGCTATTTCTGCGATCGCATAACCGTTTCGCGGGCCGCACTTTGGTCGCACTTTCATCCTTATACTTTTACGAAGGGAGGTTTGGACTTTTTGGATTAAATAGTGCCTGGTGATTTAAAGGAAAATGTTGGGCAGAAGTAGGAATTTCTGTGCCCCGTTCTGCGGCCGCAGAACCACTCTACGGATCGCAGAACGGTCGCAGAGTGAGGCCGTTTTCTGGGGCATTTTTGATGTCAATTTCGCGGCTATTTCTGCGATCGCATAACTATTTCGCTGGGCGCACTTTGGTCACACAATCATCCTTAGACTTTTACGAAGGAAGGTTCGGACTTTTTGGATTGAATAGTGCCTGCTGATTTAATGGAAAATGTTGGGCAGAAGTAGGCATTTCAGTGGCCCGTTCTGCGGCCGCAGAACGGTCGCAGAGTGAGGCAGTTTTCTGGGGCATTTTTGATGTCGATTTCGCGGCTATTTCTGCGATCGCATAACCATTTTGCGGGCCGCACTTTGGTCGCACAGTCATCCTTAGACTTTTACGAAGGGAGGTTCGGACTTTTTGGATTGAATAGTGCCTGGTGATTTAAAGGAAAATGTTGGGCAGAAGTAGGCATTTCAGTGGCCCGTTCTGCGGCCGCAGAACCACTCTACGGACCGCAGATTGGTCGCGGAGTGAGGCAGTTTTCTGGGGCTTTTTTGATGTCGATTTCGAGGTCAATTTCAGCGATCGCATAACCGTTTCGCGGGCCGCACTTTGGTCGCACAGTCATCCTTAGACTTTTACGAAGGGAGGTTCGGACTTGTTGGATTGAATAGTGCCCGGTGATTTAAAGGAAAATGTTGGGCAGAAGTAGGAATTTCTATGCCCCGTTCTGCGGCCGCAGAACCACTCTACGGATCGCAGAATGGTCGCAGAATGAGGCAGTTTTCTGGGGCGTTTTTGATGTCGATTTTGCGGCTATTTCTGCGATCGCATAACCGTTTTGCTGGCCGCACTTTGGTCGCACAGTCATCCTTAGACTTTTATGAAGGAAGGTTCGGACTTTTTGGATTGAATAGTGCCTGGTGATTTAAAGGAAAATGTTGGGCAGAAGAAGGCATTTCAGTGGCCCGTTCTGTGGCCGCAGAACCACTCTACGGACCGCAGAACGGTCGCAGAGTGAGGCAGTTTTCTGGGGCATTTTTGAAGTCGATTTCGCGGCTATTTCTGCGATCGCATAACTGTTTTGCTGGCCGCACTTTGGTTGCACAGTCATCCTTAGACTTTTACAAAAGAAGGTTCAGACTTTTTGGATAGAATAGTGCCTGGTGATTTAAAGGAAAATGTTGGGCAGAAGTCGGTTTTTTGTGTCCCGTTCTGCGGCAGCAAAACCACTCTACGGACCGCAGATTGGTCGCGGAGTGAGGCAGTTTTCTGGGGCTTTTTTGATGTCGATTTCGAGGTCAATTTCAGCGATCGCATAACCGTTTTGCTGGCCGCACTTTGGTCGCACATTCATCCTTAGACTTTTACGAAGGGAGGTTCGGACTTTTTGGATTGAATAGTGCCTGGTGATTTAAAGGAAAATGTTGGGCAGAAGTAGGCATTTCAGTGGCTCGTTCTACGGCCGCAGAACCACTCTACGGACCCCAGAATGGTCGCAGAGTGAGGCAGTTTTCTGGGGTGTTTTTTATGTCAATTTCGCGGTTATTTCTGCGATCGCATAACCGTTTCGCGGGCTGCACTTTGGTCGCACAGTCATCCTTATACTTTTACGAAGGGAGGTTTGGACTTTTTGGATTGAATAGTGCCTGGTGATTTAAAGGAAAATGTTGGGCAGAAGTAGGAATTTCTGTGCCCCGTTCTGCGGCCGCAGAACCACTCTACGGATCGCAGAACGGTCGAAGAGTGAGGCCGTTTTCTGGGGCATTTTTTATGTCAATTTTGCGGCTATTTCTGCGATCGCATAACTATTTCGCTGGGCGCACTTTGGTCACACAATCATCCTTAGACTTTTACGAAGGAAGGTTCGGACTTTTTGGATTGAATAGTGCCTGGTGATTTAATGGAAAATGTTGGGCAGAAGTAGGCATTTCAGTGGCCCATTCTGCGGCCGCAGAACGGTCGCAGAGTGAGGCAGTTTTCTGGGGCATTTTTTATGTCGATTTCGCGGCTATTTCTGCGATCGCATAACCATTTTGCGGGCCGCACTTTGGTCGCACAGTCATCCTTAGACTTTTACGAAGGGAGGTTCGGACTTTTTGGATTGAATAGTGCCTGGTGATTTAAAGGAAAATGTTGGGCAGAAGTAGGCATTTTTGTGCCCCGTTCTGCGGCCACAGAACCACTCTACGGACCACAGAACGGTCGCAGAGTGAGGTAGTTTTCTGGGGCATTTTTGATGTCGATTTCGCGACTCTTTCTGCGATCGCATAACCGTTTTGCTGGGCGCACTTTGGTCGCACAGTCATCCTTAGACTTTTACGAAGGAAGGTTTAGACTTTTTGGATTGAATAGTGCCTGGTGATTTAAAGGAAAATGTTGGGCAGAAGTAGGCATTTCAGTGGCCCGTTCTGCGGCCGCAGAACCACTCTACGGACCGCAGATTGGTCGCGGAGTGAGGCAATTTTCTGGGGCTTTTTTGATGTCGATTTCGAGGTCAATTTAAGCGATCGCATAACCGTTTTGCTGGCCGCACTTTGGTCGCACATTCATCCTTAGACTTTTACGAAGGGAGGTTCGGACTTTTTGGATTGAATAGTGCCTGGTGATTTAAAGGAAAATGTTGGGCAGAAGTAGGCATTTCAGTGGCCCGTTCTACGGCCGCAGAACCACTCTACGGACCCCAGAATGGTCGCAGAGTGAGGCAGTTTTCGGGGGCATTTTTTATGTCAATTTCGCGGCTATTTCTGCGATCGCATAACCGTTTCGCGGGCCGCACTTTGGTCGCACTGTCATCCTTATACTTTTACGAAGGGAGGTTTGGACTTTTTGGATTAAATAGTGCCTGGTGATTTAAAGGAAAATGTTGGGCAGAAGTAGGAATTTCTGTGCCCCGTTCTGCGGCCGCAGAACCACTCTACGGATCGCAGAACGGTCGCAGAGTGAGGCCGTTTTCTGGGGCATTTTTGATGTCAATTTCGCGGCTATTTCTGCGATCGCATAACTATTTCGCTGGGCGCACTTTGGTCACACAATCATCCTTAGACTTTTACGAAGGAAGGTTCGGACTTTTTGGATTGAATAGTGCCTGCTGATTTAATGGAAAATGTTGGGCAGAAGTAGGCATTTCAGTGGCCCGTTCTGCGGCCGCAGAACGGTCGCAGAGTGAGGCAGTTTTCTGGGGCATTTTTGATGTCGATTTCGCGGCTATTTCTGCGATCGCATAACCATTTTGCGGGCCGCACTTTGGTCGCACAGTCATCCTTAGACTTTTACGAAGGGAGGTTCGGACTTTTTGGATTGAATAGTGCCTGGTGATTTAAAGGAAAATGTTGGGCAGAAGTAGGCATTTCAGTGGCCCGTTCTGCGGCAGCAAAACCACTCTACGGACCGCAGATTGGTCGCGGAGTGAGGCAGTTTTCTGGGGCTTTTTTGATGTCGATTTCGAGGTCAATTTCAGCGATCGCATAACCGTTTTGCTGGCCGCACTTTGGTCGCACATTCATCCTTAGACTTTTACGAAGGGAGGTTCGGACTTTTTGGATTGAATAGTGCCTGGTGATTTAAAGGAAAATGTTGGGCAGAAGTAGGCATTTCAGTGGCCCGTTCTGCGGCCGCAGAACCTCTCTGCCGACCGTAGAATGGTCGCAGAGTGAGGCAGTTTTCTGGGGCATTTTTGATGTCGATTTTGCGGCCATTTCTGCGATCGCATAACCATTTCGCGGGCCACACTTTGTTCGCATAGTCATCCTTAGACTTTTACGAAGGGAGGTTCGGACTTTTTGGATTGAATAGTGCCTGGTGATTTAAAGGAAAATGTTGGGCAGAAGTAGGCATTTTAGTGGCCCGTTCTGCGGCCGCAGAACCTCTCTGCCGACCGTAGAATGGTCGCAGAGTGAGGCAGTTTTCTGGGGCATTTTTGATGTCGATTTCGCGGCTATTTCTGCGATCGCATAACCATTTCGCTGGCTGCACTTTGGTCGCACAGTCATCCTTAGACTTTTACAAAGGAAGGTTCAGACTTTTTGGATAGAATAGTGCCTGGTGATTTAAAGGAAAATGTTGGGTAGAAGTTGGCATTTTTGTGCCCCGTTCTGTGGCCGCAGAACCACTCTACATACCGCAGATTGGTCGCAGAGTAAGGTAGTTTTATGGGGCTTTTTTGATGTCGATTTGGCGGTCAATTTCTACGATCGCATAAACATTTCGCTGACCGCACTTTGGTCATACAGTCATCCTTACACTTTTACGAAGGAAGGTTCGGACTTTTTGGATTGAATAGTGCCTGGTGATTTAAAGGAAAATGTTGGGTAGATGTAGGCATTTCTGTGCCCCGTTCTGCGGCCGCAGAACCACTCTACGGACCGCAGAATGGTCGCAGAATGAGGCAGTTTTCTGGGGCATTTTTGATGTTGATTTTGCGGTAAATTTCTTCGATCGCATAACCGTTTCGATGGCCGCACTTTGGTCACACAGTCATCCTTCGACTTTTACGAAGGAAGGTTCCGACTTTTTGGATTGAATAGTGCCTGGTGATTTATTGGAAAATGTTGGGTAGAGGTAGGCATTTCTGTGCCCCGTTCTGCGGCCGCAGAACCACTCTACGAATCACAGAATGGTCGCAGAATGAGGCAGTTTTCTGGGGCGTTTTTGATGTCGATTTCGCGGCTATTTCTGCGATCGCATAACTGTTTCGCTGGCCGCACTTTGGTTGCACAGTCATCCTTAGACTTTTACAAAAGAAGGTTCAGACTTTTTTGATAGAATAGTGCCTGGTGATTTAAAGGAAAATGTTGGGCAGAAGTCGGCCTTTTGTGTCCCGTTCTGCGGCAGCAAAACTACTCTACGGACCGCAGATTGGTCGCGGAGTGAGGCAGTTGTCTGGGGCTTTTTTGATGTCGATTTCGAGGTCAATTTCAGCGATCGCATAACCGTTTTGCTGGCCGCACTTTGGTCGCACAGTCATCCTTAGACTTTTACGAAGGGAGGTTTGGACTTTTTGGATTGAATAGTGCCTGGTGATTTAAAGGAAAATGTTGGGCAGAAGAAGGCATTTCAGTGGCCCATTCTGCGGCCGCAGAACCACTCTACGGACCCCAGAATGGTCGCAGAGTGAGGAAGTTTTCTGGGGCATTTTTTATGTCGATTTCACGGCTATTTCTACGATCGCATAACCGTTTCGCGGGCCGCACTTTGGTCGCACAGTCATCCTTAGACTTTTACGAAGGGAGGTTCGGACTTTTTGGATTGAATAGTGCCTGTTGATTTAAAGGAAAATGTTGGGCAGAAGTAGGCATTTCAGTGGCCCGTTCTGCGGCCGCAGAACCTCTCTGCCGACCGTAGAATGGTCGCAGAGTGAGGCAGTTTTCTGGGGCATTTTTGATGTCGATTTCGCGGCTATTTCTGCGATCGCATAACCATTTCGCTGGCTGCACTTTGGTCGCACAGTCATCCTTAGACTTTTACAAAGGAAGGTTCAGACTTTTTGGATAGAATAGTGCCTGGTGATTTAAAGGAAAATGTTGGGTAGAAGTTGTCATTTTTGTGCCCCGTTCTGTGGCCGCAGAACCACTCTACAGACCGCAGATTGGTCGCAGAGTAAGGTAGTTTTATGGGGCTTTTTTGATGTCGATTTGGCGGTCAATTTCTACGATCACATAACCATTTCGCTGGCCGCACTTTGGTCATACAGTCATCCTTACACTTTTACGAAGGAAGGTTCAGACTTTTTGGATTGAATAGTGCCTGGTGATTTAAAGGAAAATGTTGGGTAGATGTAGGCATTTATGTGCCCCGTTCTGCGGCCGCAGAACCACTCTACGGACCGAAGAATGGTCACAGAATGAGGCAGTTTTCTGGGGCATTTTTGATGTTGATTTTGCGGTCAATTTCTTCGATCGCATAACCGTTTCGCTGGCCGCACTTTGGTCACACAGTCATCCTTAGACTTTTACGAAGGAAGGTTCCGACTTTTTGGATTGAATAGTGCCTGGTGATTTAAAGGAAAATGTTGGGTAGAAGTAGGCATTTCTGTGCCCCGTTCTGCGGCCGCAGAACCACTCTACGGATCACAGAATGGTCGCAGAATGAGGCAGTTTTCTGGGGCGTTTTTGATGTCGATTTTGCGGCTATTTCTACGATCGTATAACCGTTTTGCTGGCCGCACTTTGGTCGCACAGTCATCCTTAGACTTTTATGAAGGAAGGTTCAGACTTTTTGGATTGAATAGTGCCTGGTGATTTAAAGGAAAATGTTGGGCAGAAAAAGGAATTTCTGTGCCCGGTTCTGCGGCGGCAAAGCCACTCTACGGACCGCAGAACGGTCGCAGAGTGAGGCAGTTTTCTGGGGCATTTTTTATGTCAATTTCGCGGCTATTTCTGCGATCGCATAACTATTTCGCTGGGCGCACTTTGGTCACACAATCATCCTTAGACTTTTACGAAGGAAGGTTCGGACTTTTTGGATTGAATAGTGCCTGGTGATTTAATGGAAAATGTTGGGCAGAAGTAGGCATTTCAGTGGCCCTCTCTGCGGACCGTAGAATGGTCACAAAGTGAGGCAGTTTTCTGGGGCATTTTTGATGTCGATTTCGCGGCTATTTCTGCGATCGCATAACCGTTTCGCGGGCCGCACTTTGGTCGCACAGTCATCCTTAGACTTTTACGAAGGGAGGTTCGGACTTTTTGGATTGAATAGTACCTGGTGATTTAAAGGATAATGTTGGGCAGAAGTAGGCATTTCTGTGCCCCGTTCTGCGGCCACAGAACCACTCTACGGACCACAGAACGGTCGCAGAGTGAGGCAGTTTTCTGGGGAATTTTTGATGTCGATTTCGCGGCTCTTTCTGCGATCGCATAACCGTTTCGCTGGGCGCACTTTGGTCGCACAGTCATCCTTAGACATTTACGAAAGAAGGTTCAGACTTTTTGGATTGAATAGTGCCTGGTGATTTAAAGGAAAATGTTGGGCAGAAGTAGGCATTTCAGTGGCCGCAGAACGGTCGCAGAGTGAGGCAGTTTTTTGGGGCATTTTTGACGTCGATTTGGCGGCTATTTCTGCGATCGCATAACCATTTCGCTGGCCGCACTTTGGTCGCACAGTCATCCTTAGACTTTTACAAAGGAAGGTTCAGACTTTTTGGATAGAATAGTGCCTGGTGATTTAAAGGAAAATGTTGGGTAGAAGTTGGCATTTTTGTGCCCCGTTCTGCGGCCGCAGAACCACTCTACAGACCGCAGATTGGTCGCAGAGGAAGGCAGTCTTATGGGGCTTTTTTGATGTCGATTTCGAGGTCAATTTCAGCGATCGCATAACCGTTTTGCTGGCCGCACTTTGGTCGCACAGTCATCCTTAGACTTTTACGAAGGGAGGTTTGGACTTTTTGGATTGAATAGTGCCTGGTGATTTAAAGGAAAATGTTGGGCAGAAGAAGGCATTTCAGTGGCCCATTCTGCGGCCGCAGAACCACTCTACGGACCCCAGAATGGTCGCAGAGTGAGGCAGTTTTCTGGGGCATTTTTGATGTCAATTTCGCGGCTATTTCTGCGATCGCATAACCGTTTCGCGGGCCGCACTTTGGTCGCACAGTCATCCTTATACTTTTACGAAGGGAGGTTTGGACTTTTTGGATTGAATAGTGCCTGGTGATTTAAAGGAAAATGTTGTGCAGAAGTAGGAATTTCTGTGCCCCGTTCTTGCTGCCGCAGAACCACTCTACGGACCGCAGAACGGTCGCAGAGTGAGGCAATTTTCCGGGGCATTTTTGATGTCAATTTCGCGGCTATTTCTGCGATCGTATAACTATTTCGCTGGGCGCACTTTGGTCACACAATCATCCTTAGACTTTTACGAAGGAAGGTTCGGACTTTTTGGATTGAATAGTGCCTGGTGATTTAATGGAAAATGTTGGGCAGAAGTAGGCATTTCAGTGGCCCGTTCTGCGGCCGCAAAACGGTTGCAGAGTGAGGCAGTTTTCTGGGGCATTTTTGATGTCGATTTCGCCGCTATTTCTGCGATCGCATAACCGTTTCGCGGGCCGCACTTTGGTCGCACAGTCATCCTTAGACTTTTACGAAGGGAGGTTCGGACTTTTTGGATTGAATAGTGCCTGTTGATTTAAAGGAAAATGTTGGGCAGAAGCAGGCATTTCTGTGCCCCGTTCTGCGGCCACAGAACCACTCTATGGACCACAGAACGGTCGCAGAGTGAGGCAGTTTTCTGGGGCATTTTTGATGTCGATTTCGCGGCTCTTTCTGCGATCGCATAACCGTTTCGCTAGGCGCACTTTGGTCGCACAGTCATCCTTAGACTTTTACGAAGGAAGGTTCAGACTTTTTGGATTGAATAGTGCCTGGTGATTTAAAGGAAAATGTTGGGCTGAAGTAGGCATTTCAGTGGCCCGTTCTGCGGTCGAAGAACCTCTCTGCCGACCGTAGAATGGTCGCAGAGTGAGGCAGTTTTCTGGGGCGTTTTTGATGTCGATTTTGCGGCCATTTCTGCGATCGCATAACCGTTTCACGGGCCGCACTTTGGTCGCATAGTCATCCTTATACTTTTACGAAGGGAGGTTCGAACTTTTTGGATTGAATAGTGCCTGGTGATTTAATGGAAAATGTTGGGCAGAAGTAGGCATTTCAGTGGCCCGTTCTGCGGCCGCAGAACGGTCGCAGAGTGAGGCAGTTTTTTGGGGCATTTTTGACGTCGATTTGGCTGCTATTTCTGCGATCGCATAACCATTTCGCTGGCCGCACTTTGGTCGCACAGTCATCCTTAGGCTTTTACAAAGGAAGTTTCAGACTTTTTGGATAGAATAGTGCCTGGTGATTTAAAGGAAAATGTTGGGTAGAAGTTGGCATTTTTGTGCCCCGTTCTGCGGCCGCAGAACCACTCTACATACCGCAGATTGGTCGCAGAGGAAGGCAGTCTTATGGGGCTTTTTTGATGTCGATTTTGCAGTCAATTTCTTCGATCGCATAACCGTTTCGCTGGCCGCACTTTGGTCACACAGTCATCCTTAGACTTTTACGAAGGAAGGTTCCGACTTTTTGGATTGAATAGTGCCTGGTGATTTAAAGGAAAATGTTGGGTAGAAGTAGGCATTTCTGTGCCCCGTTCTGCGGCCGCAGAACCACTCTACAGACCGCAGATTGGTCGCGGAGTAAGGCAGTTTTATGGGGCTTTTTTAATGTCGATTTCGCGGTCAATTTCTGCGATCGCATAACCGTTTCGCTGGCCGCACTTTGGTCATACGGTGATCCTTAGACTTTTACGAAGGAAGGTTCGGACTTTTTCGATTGAATAGTGCCTACTGATTTAAAGGAAAATGTTGGGTAGAAGTAGGCATTTTATTTGCCCCGTTTTGCGGCCGCTGAACCACTCTACGGACCGCAGAATAGTCGCAGAATGAGGCAGTTTTCTGGGGCGTTTTTGATGTCGATTTCGCGGCTATTTCTGCGATCGCATAACCGTTTTGCTGGCCGCACTTTGGTCGCACAGTCATCCTTAGACTTTTACGAAGGAAGGTTTGGACTTTTTCGACTGAATAGTGCCTAGTGATTTAAAGGAAAATGTTGGGCAGAAGTAGGCATTTTAGAGGCCCGTTCTGCGGCCGCAGAACCTCTCCGCGGACCGCGGAATGGTTGCAAAGTGAGGCAGTTTTCTGGGGCATTTTTGATGTCAATTTTGCTGCTATTTCTGCGATCGCATAACAGTTTCGCTGGCCGTACTTTGGTCGCACAGTCATCCTTAGACTTTTACAAAGGAAGGTTCAGACTTTTTGGATAGAATAGTGCCTGGTGATTTAAAGGAAAATGTTGGGCAGAAGTAGGCATTTCTGTGCCCCGTTCTGCGGCCGCAGAACCACTCTACGGACCGCAGATTGGTCGCGGAGTGAGGCAGTTTTCTGGGGCTTTTTTGATGTAGATTTCGCGGTCAATATCTGCGATCGCGTAACCGTTTCACTGGCCGCACTTTGGTCGCACAGTCATCCTTAGACTTTTACAAAGGGAGGTTCGGACTTTTTGGATTGAATAGTGCATGGTGATTTAAAGGAAAATGTTGGGCAGAAATAGGCATTTCTATGCCCCGTTCTGCGGCCGCAGAACCGCTCTACGGACCGCAAAATGGTCGCAGAGTGAGGTAGTTTTCTGGGGCATTTTTGATGTCGATTTCGCGGCTATTTCTGCGATCACATAACCGTTTCGCGGGCCGCACTTTGGTCACACGGTCATCCTTAGACTTTTACGAAGGAAGGTTCGGACTTTTTGGATTGAATAGTGCCTGGGGATTTAAAGGAAAATGTTGGGTAGAAGTAGGCATTTCAGTGGCCCGTTCTGCGGCCGCAGAACCTCTCTGCGGACCGTAGAATGGTCGTAGAGTGAGGCAGTTTTCTGGGGCATTTTTGATGTCGATTTCGCGGTCAATTTCTACAGTGGCATAACCGTTTCGCGGGCCGCACTTTTGTCGCACAGTCATCCTTAGAATTTTACGAAGGGAGGTTCGGACTTTTTGGATTGAATAGTGCCTGGTGATTTAAAGGAAAATGTTGGGCAGAAGTAGGCATTTCTGTGCCCCGTTCTATGGCCGCAGAACCACTCTATGGACCGTAGAATGGTCGCAGAATGAGGCAGTTTTCTGGGGCGTTTTTGATGTCGATTCCGCGGCTATTTCTGCGATCGCATAACCGTTTCGTTGGCCGCACTTTGGTCGCACAGTCATCCTTAGACATTTACGAAGGAAGGTTCAGACTTTTTGGATTGAATAGTGCCTGGTGATTTAAAGGAAAATGTTGGGCAGAAGTAGGCATTTCTGTGCCCCGTTCTGCGGCCGCAGAACCACTCTACGGACCGCAGAATGGTCGCAGAATGAGGCAGTTTTCTGGGGCATTTTTGATGTCGATTTCGCGGCTATTTCTGCGATCGCATAACCGTTTTACTGGCCGCACTTTGGTCGCACAGTCATCCTTAGACTTTTATGAAGGAAGGTTCGGACTTTTTGGATTGAATAGTGCCTGGTGATTTAAAGGAAAATGTTGGGCAGAAGTAGGCATTTCAGTGGCCCATTCTGCGGCCGCAGAACCTCTCTACGGACCGTAGAACGGTCGCAAAGTGAGGCAGTTTTCTGGGGCATTTTTTATGCCGATTTTGCGGCTATTTCTGCGATCGCATAACCGTTTCGCGGGCCGCACTTTGGTCGCACAGTCATCCTTAGACTTTTACGAAGGGAGGTTCGGACTTTTTGGATTGAACAGTGCCCAGTGATTTAAAGGAAAATGTTGGGCAGAAGTAGGAATTTCTGTGCCCCGTTCTGCGGCCGCAGAACCACTCTACGGATCGCAGAATGGTCGCAGAATGTGGCAGTTTTCTGGGGCATTTTTGATGTCGATTTTGTGGCTATTTCTGCGATCGCATAACCGTTTTGCTGGCCGCACTTTGGTCGCACAGTCATCCTTTGACTTTTACGAAGGAATGTTCGGACTTTTTGGATTGAATAGTGCCTGGTGATTTAAAGGAAAATGTTGGGCAGAAGTAGGCATTTCAGTGGCCCGTTCTGCGGCCGCAGAACCACTCTACGGACCCCAGAATGGTCGCAGAGTGAGGCAGTTTTCTGGGGCATTTTTGATGTCAATTTCGCGGTATTTCTGCGATCACATAACCATTTCGCGGGCCGCACTTTGGTCGCACAGTCATCCTTAGACTTTTACGAAGGGAGGTTCGGACCTTTTTGATTGAATAGTGCCTGGTGATTTAAAGGAAAATGTTGGGCAGAAGTAGGCATTTCTGTGCCCCGTTCTGCGGCCGCAGAACCACTCTACGGACCGCAGAACGGTCGCAGAGTGAGGCAGTTTTCAGGGGCATTTTGTGATGTCGATTTCGCGGCTATTTCTTCGATCGCATAACCGTTTCGCTGGCTGCACTTTGGTCGCACAGTCATCCTTAGACTTTTACGAAGGGAGGTTCAGACTTTTTGGATTGAATAGTGCCTGGTGATTTAAAGGAAAATGTTGGGCAGAAGTAGGCATTTCTGAGCCCCGTTCTGCGGCCGCAGAACCACTCTACGGACCGCAGAATGGTCGTCGAGTGAGGCAGTTTTCTAGTGCATTTTTGATGTCGATTTCGCGGCTATTTCTACGATCGCAAAACCATTTCGCGAGCCGCACTTTGGTCGTATAGTCATCCTTAGACTTTTACGAATGAAGGTTCAGACTTTTTGGATTGAATAGTGCCTGGTGATTTAAAGGAAAATGTTGGGCAGAAGTAGGCATTTCAGTGGCCCGTTCTGCTGCCGCAGAACCTCTCTGCGGACCGTAGAATTGTCGCAAAGTGAGGCAGTTCTCTAGGGCATTTTTGATGTCGATTTCGCTGCTATTTCTGCGATCGCATAACCGTTTCGCGGGCCGCACTTTGGTCGCATAGTCAACCTTAGACTTTTACGAAGGGAGGTTCGGACCTTTTTGATTGAATAGTGCCTGGTGATTTAAAGGAAAATGTTGGGCAGAAGTAGGCATTTCTGTGCCCCGTTCTGCGGCCGCAGAACCACTCTACGGACCGCATAATGGTCGCAGAATGAGGCAGTTTTCAGGGGCATTTTTGATGTCGATTTTGCGGCTATTTCTGCGATTGCATAACCGTTTTGCTGGCCGCACTTTGGTCGCACAGTCATCCTTAGACTTTTACGAAGGAAGGTTCGGACTTTTTGGATTGAATAGTGCCTGGTGATTTAATGGAAAATGTTGGGCAGAAGTAGGCATTTCAGTGGCCCGTTCTGCGGCCGCAGAACGGTCGCAGAGTGAGGAAGTTTTCTGGGGCTTTTTTGATGTCGATTTCGCGGCTATTTCTGCGATCGCATAACCCTTTCGCGGGCTGCACTTTGGTCGCACAGTCATCCTTAGACTTTTACGAAGGGAGGTTCGGACTTTTTGGATTGAATAGTGCCTGGTGATTTAAAGGAAAATGTTGGGCAGAAGTAGGCATTTCTGTGCCCCGTTCTGCGGCCGCAGAACCACTCTACGGACCGCAGAACGGTCGCAGAGTGAGGCAGTTTTCAGGGGCATTTTTGATGTCGATTTCGCGGCTATTTCTGCGATCGCATAGCCGTTTCGTTGGGCGCACTTTGGTCGCACAGTCATCCTTAGACTTTTACGAAGGAAGGTTCAGACTTTTTGGATTGAATAGTGCCTGGTGATTTAAAGGAAAATGTTGGGCAGAAGTAGGCATTTCAGTGGCCCGTTCTGCGGCCGCAGAACCTCTCTGCCGACCGTAGAATGGTCGCAGAGTGAGGCAGTTTTCTGGGGCATTTTTGATGTCGATTTTGCGGCCATTTCTGCGATCGCATAACCGTTTCGCGGGCCGCACTTTGGTCGCATAGTAATCCTTAGACTTTTACGAAGGGAGGTTCGGACTTTTTAGATTGAATAGTGCCTGGTGATTTAATGGAAAATGTTGGGCAGAAGTAGGCATTTCAGTGGCCCGTTCTGCGGCCGCAGAACCACTCTACGGACCGTAGAATGGTCGTGGAGTGAGGCAGTTTTCTGGGGCATTTTTGATGACGATTTCGCGGCTATTTCTACGATCGCATAACCATTTCGCGAGCCGCACTTTTGTCGCATAGTCATCCTTAGACTTTTACGAATGAAGGTTCAGACTTTTTTGATTGAATAGTGCCTGGTTATTTAAAGGAAAATGTTGGGCAGAAGTAGGCATTTCAGTGGCCCGTTCTGCGGCCGCAGAACCTCTCTGCGGACCGTAGAATGGTCGCAAAGTGAGGCAGTTTTCTGGGGCATTTTTGATGTCGATTACGCGGCTATTTCTGTGATCGCATAACCATTTTGCGGGCCGCACTTTGGTCGCATAGTCATCCTTAGACTTTTAAGAAGGGAGGTTCGGACTTTTTGGATTGAATAGTGCCTGGTGATTTAAAGGAAAATGTTGGGCAGAAGTAGGCATTTCTGTGCCCCGTTCTGCGGCCGCAGAACCACTCTACGGACCGTAGAATGGTCGTGGAGTGAGGCAGTTTTCTGGGGCATTTTTGATGACGATTTCGCGGCTATTTCTACGATCGCATAACCATTTCGCGAGCCGCACTTTTGTCGCATAGTCATCCTTAGACTTTTACGAATGAAGGTTCAGACTTTTTTGATTGAATAGTGCCTGGTTATTTAAAGGAAAATGTTGGGCAGAAGTAGGCATTTCAGTGGCCCGTTCTGCGGCCGCAGAACCTCTCTGCGGACCGTAGAATGGTCGCAAAGTGAGGCAGTTTTCTGGGGCATTTTTGATGTCGATTACGCGGCTATTTCTGTGATCGCATAACCGTTTTGCGGGCCGCACTTTGGTCGCATAGTCATCCTTAGAATTTTACGAAGGGAGGTTCAGACTTTTTGGATTGAATAGTGCCTGGTTATTTAAAGGAAAATGTTGGGCAGAAGTAGGCATTTTTGTGCCCCGTTCTGCGGCCGCAGAACCACTCTACGGACCGCAGAATAGTCGCAGAATGAGGCATTTTTCTGGGGCGTTTTTGATGTCGATTTTGCGGCTATTTATGCGATCGCATAACCGTTTTGCTAGCTGCACTTTGGTCGCACAGCCATCCTTAGACTTTTACGAAGGAAGGTTTGGACTTTTTGGATTGAATAGTGCCTGGTGATTTAAAGGAAAATGTTGGGCAAAAGTAGGCATTTCAGTGGCCCGTTCTGCGGCCGCAGAACCACTCTACGGACCGCAGAACGGTCGCAGAGTGAGGTAGTTTTCTGGGGCGTTTTTGATGTCGATTTCACGGCTATTTCTGCGATCGCATAATCGTTTAGCTAGCCGCACTTTGGTCGCACAGTCATCTTTAGACTTTTACGAATGAAGGTTCGAACTTTTTGGATTGAATAGTGCCTGGTTATTTAAAGGAAAATGTTGCGTAGAAGTAGGCATTTCTGTGCCCCGTTCTGCGGCCGCAGAACCTCTCTGTGGATCGCAGAATGGTCGCAGAGTGAGGTAATTTTCTGGGGCGAATTTGATTTTGATTTCGTGGCTATTTCTGCGATCGCGTAACCATTTCGCGAGCCGCACTTTGGTCGCATAGTCATCCTTAGACTTTTGCAAAGGGAGTTTCAGACTTTTTAGGTTGAATAGTGCTGGGTGATTTAAATGAAAATGTTGGGCAGAAGTAGGCATTTCAGTGGCCCGTTCTACGGCCGCAGAACCACTCTACGGACCGCAGAATGGTCGCAGAATGAGGCAGTTTTCTGGGGCTTTTTTGATGTTGATTTTGCGGTCAATTTCTGCGGTCGCATAACCGTTTCGCTGGCTGCACTTTGGTCGCACAGTCATCCTTAGACTTTTACGAAGGAAGGTTCGGACTTTTTGGATTGAATAGTGCCTGGTGATTTAAAGGAAAATGTTGGGCAGAAGTAGGCATTTCTGTGCCCCGTTCTGCGGCCGCAGAACCACTCAACGGATCGTAGAATGGTCGCAGAGTGAGGCAGTTTTCTGGGGCATTTTTTATGTCGATTTTACGGCTATTTCTGCGATCGCATAACCGTTTTGCGGGCCGCACTTTGGTTGCACAGTCATCCTTAGACTTTTACGAAGGGAGGTTCGCACTTTTTGGATTGAATAGTGCCTGGTGATTTAAAGGAAAATGTTGGGCAGAAGTAGGCATTTATGTGCCCCGTTCTGCGGCCGCAGAACCGCTCTACGGACCGTAGAACGATCGCAGAGTGAGGCAGTTTTCTGGGGCATTTTTGATGTCGATTTCGCGGCTATTTTTGCGATCGCATAACCGTTTCGCTGGCCGCACTTTGGTCTCACAGCCATCCTTAGAATTTTACGAAGGAAGGTTCGGACTTTTTGGATAGAATAGTTCCTGGTGATTTAAAGGAAAATGTTGGGCAGAAGTAGGCATTTTTGTGCCCCGTTCTGCGGCCGCAGAACCACTTTACGGATCGCAGATTTGTCGCGGAGTGAGGCAGTTTTCTGGGGCTTTTTTGATGTCGATTTCGCGGTCAATTTCTGCGATCGCATAACCGTTTCGCTGGCTGCACTTTGGTCGCACAGTCATCCTTAGACTTTTACGAAGGAAGGTTCGGACTTTTTGGATAGAATAGTGCCTGGTGATTTAAAGGAAAATGTTGGGCAGAAGTAGGCATTTTTGTGCCCCGTTCTGCGGCCGCAGAACCACTCTACGGACCGCAGATGTGTCGTGGAGTGAGGCAGTTTTCTGGGGCATTTTTGATGTCGATTTCGCGGTCAATTTCGGCGATCGCATAACCGCTTCACTGGCCACACTTTGGTCGCACAGTCATCCTTAGACTTTTACGAAGGGAGGTTCGCACTTTTTTGACTGAATAGTGCCTGGTGATTCAAAGGATAATGTTGGGCAGAAGTAGGCATTTCAGTGGCCCGTTCTGTGGCCACAGAACCTCTCTGCGGACCGTTGAATGGTCGCAAAGTGAGGCAGTTTTCTGGGGCAATTTTGATGTCGATTTCGCAGCTATTTCTGCGATCGCATAACCGTTTCGCGGGCCGCACTTTTGTCGCACAGTCATCCTTAGACTTTTACGAAGGGGGGTTCGGACTTTTTGGATAGAATAGTGCCTGGTGATTTAAAGGAAAATGTTGGGCAGAAGTAGGCAGTTTTTAGCCCCGTTCTGCGGCCGCAGAACCACTCTACGGACCGCAGATTGGTCGCAGAGTGAAGTAGTTTTCTGGGGATTTTTTGATGTCGATTTCGCGGTCAATTTCTGCGATCGCATAACCGTTTCGCTGGCCGCACTTTGGTCGCACAGTCATCCTTAGACTTTTACGAAGGAAAGTTCGGACTTTTTGGATTGAATAGTGCTTGGTGATTTAAAGGAAAATGCTGGGCAGAAGTAGGCATTTTAGTGGCCCGTTCTGCGGACCGCAGAATGAATCGCAAAGTGAGGCAATTTTCTAGGGCATTTTTTATGTCGATTTCGCAGCTATTTCTACGATCGCATAACTGTTTTGCGGGCTGCACTTTGGTCGCACAGTCATCCTTAGGCTTTTACGAAGGGAGGTTCGGATTTTTTTGATTGAATAGTGCCTGGTGATTTAAAGGAAAATGTTGGGCAGAAGTAGGCATTTCTGTGCCCCGTTCTGTGGCCGCAGAACCACTCTACGGACCGCAGAACGATCGCAGAGTGAGGCAGTTTTCTGGGGCATTTTTGATGTCGATTTTGCAGCTATTTCTTCGATCGCATAACTGTTTCGCGGGCCGCACTTTGGTCGCACAGTCATTCTTAGACTTTTACGAAGAGAGGTTCGGACTTTTTGGATTGAATAGTGCCTGTGATATAAAGGAAAATGTTGGGCAGAAGTAGGCATTTCTGTGCCCCGTTCTGCGGCCGTAGAACCACTCTACGGACCGCAGAACGATCGCAGAGTGAGGCAGTTTTCTGGGGCTTTTTTGATGTCAATTTTGCAGCTATTTCTTCGATCGCATAACTGTTTCGCGGGCCGCACTTTGGTCGCACAGTCATTCTTAGACTTTTACGAAGAGAGGTTCGGACTTTTTGGATTGAATAGTGCCTGTGATTTAAAGAAAAATGTTGGGCAGAAGTAGGCATTTCAGTGGCCCGTTCTGCGGCCGCAGAACCTATCTGCGGACCGTAGCATGGTCGCAAAGTGATGCAGTTTTCTGGGGCATTTTTGATGTCGATTTCGCGGCTATTTCTGTGATGGCATAACCATTTCGCGGGCCGCACTTTGGTCGCACAGTCATCCTTAGACTTTTACGAAGGGAGGTTCAGACTTTTTGGATTGAATAGTGCCTAGTTATTTAAAGGAAAATGTTTGGCAGAAGTAGGCATTTCTGTGCCCCGTTCTACGGCCGTAGAACCACTCTACGGACCGCAGAATGGTCGCGGAGTGAGGCAGTTTTCTGGGGCATTTTTGATGTCGATTTCGCAGCTATTTCTGCGATCGCATAACTGTTTCGCTGGCCGCACTTTGGTCGCACAGTCATCCTTAGACTTTTACGAAGGAAGGTTCAGACTTTTTGGATAGAATAGTGACTGGTGATTTAAAGGAAAATGTTGGGCAGAAGTAGGCATTTCAGTGGCCCGTTCTGCGGCCGCAGAACCTCTCTGCGGACCGTAGAATGGTCGCAAAGTGAGGCAGTTTTCTGGGGTGTTTTTGATGTCGATTTCGCAGCTATTTCTGCGATCGCATAACCGTTTCACGGGCCACACTTTGGTCGCACAATAATACTTAGACTTTTATGAAGGGAGGTTCGGACTTTTTGGATTGAATAGTGCCTGGTGATTTAAAGGAAAATGTTGGGCAGAAGTAGGCATTTCTGTACCCCGTTCTGCGGCCGCAGAACCACTCTACGGACCGTAGAATGGTCGTAGAGTGAGGCTGTTTTTTGGGGCATTTTTGATGTCCATTTTGCGGCTATTTCTGCGGTCGCATAACCGTTTCGCGGGCCGCACTTTTGTCGCACAGTCATCCTTAGACTTTTACGAAGGGAGGTTCAAACTTTTTGGATTGAATAGTGCCTGGTGATTTAAAGGAAAATGTTGGGCAGAAGTAGGCATTTCTGTGCCCCGTTCTGCGGCCGCAGAACCACTCAACGGATCGTAGAATGGTCGCAGAGTGAGGCAGTTTTCTGGGGCATTTTTTATGTCGATTTTACGGCTATTTCTGCGATCGCATAACCGTTTCGCGGGCCGCACTTTGGTCGCATAGTCATCCTTAGACTTTTACGAAGGGAGGTTAGGACTTTTTGGATTGAATAGTGCCTGGTGATTTAAGGGAAAATGTTGGGCAGAAGTAGGCATTTCAGTGCCCCGTTCTGCGGCCGCAGAACCACTCTACGAACCGCAGAATGGTCGTGGAGTGAGGTAGTTTTCTGGGGCATTTTTGATGTCGATTTCGCGGCTATTTCTATGATCGCATAACCGTTTCGCGGGCCGCACTTTGGTTGCACAGTCATCCTTAGACTTTTATGAAGGGAGGTTTGCACTTTTTGGATTGAATAGTGCCTGGTGATTTAAAGGAAAATGTTGGGCAGAAGTAGGCATTTATGTGCCCCGTTCTGCGGCCGCAGAACCGCTCTACGGACCGTAGAACGATCGCAGAGTGAGGCAGTTTTCTGGGGCATTTTTGATGTCGATTTCGCGGCTATTTTTGCGATCGCATAACCGTTTCGCTGGCCGCACTTTGGTCTCACAGCCATCCTTAGAATTTTACGAAGGAAGGTTCGGACTTTTTGGATAGAATAGTTCCTGGTGATTTAAAGGAAAATGTTGGGCAGAAGTAGGCATTTTTGTGCCCCGTTCTGCGGCCGCAGAACCACTTTACGGATCGCAGATTGGTCGCGGAGTGAGGCAGTTTTCTGGGGCTTTTTTGATGTCGATTTCGCGGTCAATTTCTGCGATCGCATAACCGTTTCGCTGGCTGCACTTTGGTCGCACAGTCATCCTTAGACTTTTACGAAGGAAGGTTCGGACTTTTTGGATAGAATAGTGCCTGGTGATTTAAAGGAAAATGTTGGGCAGAAGTAGGCATTTTTGTGCCCCGTTCTGCGGCCGCAGAACCACTCTACGGACCGCAGATATGTCGTGGAGTGAGGCAATTTTCTGGGGCATTTTTGATGTCAATTTCGCGGTCAATTTCGGCGATCGCATAACCGCTTCACTGGCCGCACTTTGGTCGCACAGTCATCCTTAGACTTTTACGAAGGGAGGTTCGCACTTTTTTGACTGAATAGTGCCTGGTGATTCAAAGGATAATGTTGGGCAGAAGTAGGAATTTCAGTGGCCCGTTCTGTGGCCACAGAACCTCTCTGCGGACCGTTGAATGGTCGCAAAGTGAGGCAGTTTTCTGGGGCATTTTTGATGTCGATTTCGCAGCTATTTCTGCGATCGCATAACCGTTTCGCGGGCCGCACTTTTGTCGCACAGTCATCCTTAGACTTTTACGAAGGGGGGTTCGGACTTTTTGGATAGAATAGTGCCTGGTGATTTAAAGAAAAATGTTGGGCAGAAGTAGGCAGTTTTTAGCCCCGTTCTGCGGCCGCAGAACCACTCTACGGACCGCAGATTGGTCGCAGAGTGAAGTAGTTTTCTGGGGATTTTTTGATGTCGATTTCGCGGTCAATTTCTGCGATCGCATAACCGTTTCGCTGGCCGCACTTTGGTCGCACAGTCATCCTTAGACTTTTACGAAGGAAAGTTCGGACTTTTTGGATTGAATAGTGCTTGGTGATTTAAAGGAAAATGCTGGGCAGAAGTAGGCATTTCAGTGGCCCGTTCTGCTGCCGCAGAACATCTCTGCGGACCGCAGAATGAATCGCAAAGTGAGGCAATTTTCTAGGGCATTTTTATGTCGATTTCGCAGCTATTTCTACTATCGCATAACCGTTTCGCGGGCTGCACTTTGGTCGCACAGTCATCCTTAGGCTTTTACGAAGGGAGGTTCGGATTTTTTTGATTGAATAGTGCCTGGTGATTTAAAGGAAAATTTTGGGCAGAAGTAGGCATTTCTGTGCCCCGTTCTGTGGCCGCAGAACCACTCTACGGACCGCAGAACGATCGCAGAGTGAGGCAGTTTTCTGGGGCATTTTTGATGTCGATTTTGCAGCTATTTCTTCGATCGCATAACTGTTTCGCGGGCCGCACTTTGGTCGCACAGTCATTCTTAGACTTTTATGAAGAGAGGTTCGGACTTTTTGGATTGAATAGTGCCTGTGATATAAAGGAAAATGTTGGGCAGAAGTAGGCATTTCTGTGCCCCGTTCTGCGGCCGCAGAACCACTCTACGGACCGCAGAACGATCGCAGAGTGAGGCAGTTTTCTGGGGCTTTTTTGATGTCGATTTTGCAGCTGTTTCTTCGATCGCATAACTGTTTCGCGGGCCGCACTTTGGTCGCACAGTCATTCTTAGACTTTTACGAAGAGAGGTTCGGACTTTTTGGATTGAATAGTGCCTGTGATATAAAGGAAAATGTTGGGCAGAAGTAGGCATTTCTGTGCCCCGTTCTGCGGCCGTAGAACCACTCTACGGACCGCAGAACGATCGCAGAGTGAGGCAGTTTTCTGGGGCTTTTTTGATGTCAATTTTGCAGCTATTTCTTCGATCGCATAACTGTTTCGCGGGCCGCACTTTGGTCGCACAGTCATTCTTAGACTTTTACGAAGAGAGGTTCGGACTTTTTGGATTGAATAGTGCCTGTGATTTAAAGAAAAATGTTGGGCAGAAGTAGGCATTTCAGTGGCCCGTTCTGCGGCCGCAGAACCTATCTGCGGACCGTAGCATGGTCGCAAAGTGATGCAGTTTTCTGGGGCATTTTTGATGTCGATTTCGCGGCTATTTCTGTGATGGCATAACCATTTCGCGGGCCGCACTTTGGTCGCACAGTCATCCTTAGACTTTTACGAAGGGAGGTTCAGACTTTTTGGATTGAATAGTGCCTAGTTATTTAAAGGAAAATGTTTGGCAGAAGTAGGCATTTCTGTGCCCCGTTCTACGGCCGTAGAACCACTCTACGGACCGCAGAATGGTCGCGGAGTGAGGCAGTTTTCTGGGGCATTTTTGATGTCGATTTCGCAGCTATTTCTGCGATCGCATAACTGTTTCGCTGGCCGCACTTTGGTCGCACAGTCATCCTTAGACTTTTACGAAGGAAGGTTCAGACTTTTTGGATAGAATAGTGACTGGTGATTTAAAGGAAAATGTTGGGCAGAAGTAGGCATTTCAGTGGCCCGTTCTGCGGCCGCAGAACCTCTCTGCGGACCGTAGAATGGTCGCAAAGTGAGGCAGTTTTCTGGGGTGTTTTTGATGTCGATTTCGCAGCTATTTCTGCGATCGCATAACCGTTTCACGGGCCACACTTTGGTCGCACAATAATACTTAGACTTTTATGAAGGGAGGTTCGGACTTTTTGGATTGAATAGTGCCTGGTGATTTAAAGGAAAATGTTGGGCAGAAGTAGGCATTTCTGTACCCCGTTCTGCGGCCGCAGAACCACTCTACGGACCGTAGAATGGTCGTAGAGTGAGGCTGTTTTTTGGGGCATTTTTGATGTCCATTTTGCGGCTATTTCTGCGGTCGCATAACCGTTTCGCGGGCCGCACTTTTGTCGCACAGTCATCCTTAGACTTTTACGAAGGGAGGTTCAAACTTTTTGGATTGAATAGTGCCTGGTGATTTAAAGGAAAATGTTGGGCAGAAGTAGGCATTTCTGTGCCCCGTTCTGCGGCCGCAGAACCACTCAACGGATCGTAGAATGGTCGCAGAGTGAGGCAGTTTTCTGGGGCATTTTTTATGTCGATTTTACGGCTATTTCTGCGATCGCATAACCGTTTCGCGGGCCGCACTTTGGTCGCATAGTCATCCTTAGACTTTTACGAAGGGAGGTTAGGACTTTTTGGATTGAATAGTGCCTGGTGATTTAAGGGAAAATGTTGGGCAGAAGTAGGCATTTCAGTGCCCCGTTCTGCGGCCGCAGAACCACTCTACGAACCGAAGAATGGTCGTGGAGTGAGGTAGTTTTCTGGGGCATTTTTGATGTCGATTTCGCGGCTATTTCTATGATCGCATAACCGTTTCGCGGGCCGCACTTTGGTTGCACAGTCATCCTTAGACTTTTATGAAGGGAGGTTCGCACTTTTTGGATTGAATAGTGCCTGGTGATTTAAAGGAAAATGTTGGGCAGAAGTAGGCATTTATGTGCCCCGTTCTGCGGCCGCAGAACCGCTCTACGGACCGTAGAACGATCGCAGAGTGAGGCAGTTTTCTGGGGCATTTTTGATGTCGATTTCGCGGCTATTTCTGCGATCGCATAACCGTTTCGCTGGCCGCACTTTGGTCTCACAGCCATCCTTAGAATTTTACGAAGGAAGGTTCGGACTTTTTGGATAGAATAGTTCCTGGTGATTTAAAGGAAAATGTTGGGCAGAAGTAGGCATTTTTGTGCCCCGTTCTGCGGCCGCAGAACCACTTTACGGATCGCAGATTGGTCGCGGAGTGAGGCAGTTTTCTGGGGCTTTTTTGATGTCGATTTCGCGGTCAATTTCTGCGATCGCATAACCGTTTCGCTGGCTGCACTTTGGTCGCACAGTCATCCTTAGACTTTTACGAAGGAAGGTTCGGACTTTTTGGATAGAATAGTGCCTGGTGATTTAAAGGAAAATGTTGGGCAGAAGTAGGCATTTTTGTGCCCCGTTCTGCGGCCGCAGAACCACTCTACGGACCGCAGATATGTCGTGGAGTGAGGCAATTTTCTGGGGCATTTTTGATGTCAATTTCGCGGTCAATTTCGGCGATCGCATAACCGCTTCACTGGCCGCACTTTGGTCGCACAGTCATCCTTAGACTTTTACGAAGGGAGGTTCGCACTTTTTGGACTGAATAGTGCCTGGTGATTCAAAGGATAATGTTGGGCAGAAGTAGGAATTTCAGTGGCCCGTTCTGTGGCCACAGAACCTCTCTGCGGACCGTTGAATGGTCGCAAAGTGAGGCAGTTTTCTGGGGCATTTTTGATGTCGATTTCGCAGCTATTTCTGCGATCGCATAACCGTTTCGCGGGCCGCACTTTTGTCGCACAGTCATCCTTAGACTTTTACGAAGGGGGGTTCGGACTTTTTGGATAGAATAGTGCCTGGTGATTTAAAGAAAAATGTTGGGCAGAAGTAGGCAGTTTTTAGCCCCGTTCTGCGGCCGCAGAACCACTCTACGGACCGCAGATTGGTCGCAGAGTGAAGTAGTTTTCTGGGGATTTTTTGATGTCGATTTCGCGGTCAATTTCTGCGATCGCATAACCGTTTCGCTGGCCGCACTTTGGTCGCACAGTCATCCTTAGACTTTTACGAAGGAAAGTTCGGACTTTTTGGATTGAATAGTGCTTGGTGATTTAAAGGAAAATGCTGGGCAGAAGTAGGCATTTCAGTGGCCCGTTCTGCTGCCGCAGAACATCTCTGCGGACCGCAGAATGAATCGCAAAGTGAGGCAATTTTCTAGGGCATTTTTATGTCGATTTCGCAGCTATTTCTACTATCGCATAACCGTTTCGCGGGCTGCACTTTGGTCGCACAGTCATCCTTAGGCTTTTACGAAGGGAGGTTCGGATTTTTTTGATTGAATAGTGCCTGGTGATTTAAAGGAAAATTTTGGGCAGAAGTAGGCATTTCTGTGCCCCGTTCTGTGGCCGCAGAACCACTCTACGGACCGCAGAACGATCGCAGAGTGAGGCAGTTTTCTGGGGCATTTTTGATGTCGATTTTGCAGCTATTTCTTCGATCGCATAACTGTTTCGCGGGCCGCACTTTGGTCGCACAGTCATTCTTAGACTTTTATGAAGAGAGGTTCGGACTTTTTGGATTGAATAGTGCCTGTGATATAAAGGAAAATGTTGGGCAGAAGTAGGCATTTCTGTGCCCCGTTCTGCGGCCGTAGAACCACTCTACGGACCGCAGAACGATCGCAGAGTGAGGCAGTTTTCTGGGGCTTTTTTGATGTCAATTTTGCAGCTATTTCTTCGATCGCATAACTGTTTCGCGGGCCGCACTTTGGTCGCACAGTCATTCTTAGACTTTTACGAAGAGAGGTTCGGACTTTTTGGATTGAATAGTGCCTGTGATTTAAAGAAAAATGTTGGGCAGAAGTAGGCATTTCTGTGCCCCGTTCTGCGGCCGCAGAACCACTCTACGGACCGCAGAATGGTCGCGGAGTGAGGCAGTTTTCTGGGGCATTTTTGATGTCGATTTCGCGGCTATTTCTGCGATCGCATAACCGTTTCGCTGGCCGCACTTTGGTCGCACAGTCATCCTTAGACTTTTACGAAGGAAGGTTCAGACTTTTTGGATAGAATAGTGCCTGGTGATTTAAAGGAAAATGTTGGGAAGAAGTAGGCATTTTAGTGGCCCGTTCTGCGGCCACAGAACCTATCTGCGGACCGTAGCATGGTCGCAAAGTGATGCAGTTTTCTGGGGCATTTTTGATGTCGATTTTGCGGCTATTTCTGTGATGGCATAACCATTTCGCGGGCCGCACTTTGGTCGCACAGTCATCCTTAGACTTTTACGAAGGGAGGTTCAGACTTTTTGGATTGAATAGTGCCTAGTTATTTAAAGGAAAATGTTTGGCAGAAGTAGGCATTTCTGTGCCCCGTTCTGCGGCCGTAGAACCACTCTACGGACCGCAGAATGGTCGCGGAGTGAGGCAGTTTTCTGGGGCATTTTTGATGTCGATTTCGCAGCTATTTCTGCGATCGCATAACTGTTTCACTGGCCGCACTTTGGTCGCACAGTCATCCTTAGACTTTTACGAAGGAAGGTTCAGACTTTTTGGATAGAATAGTGCCTGGTGATTTAAAGGAAAATGTTGGGCAGAAGTAGGCATTTCAGTGGCCCGTTCTGCGGCCGCAGAACCTCTCTGCGGACCGTAGAATGGTCGCAAAGTGAGGCAGTTTTCTGGGGTGTTTTTGATGTCGATTTCGCAGCTATTTCTGCGATCGCATAACCGTTTCACGGGCCACACTTTGGTCGCACAATAATACTTAGACTTTTATGAAGGGAGGTTCGGACTTTTTGGATTGAATAGTGCCTGGTGATTTAAAGGAAAATGTTGGGCAGAAGTAGGCATTTCTGTGCCCCGTTCTGCGGCCGCAGAACCACTCTACGGACCGTAGAATGGTCGTAGAGTGAGGCTGTTTTCTGGGGCATTTTTGATGTCCATTTTGCGGCTATTTCTGCGGTCGCATAACCGTTTCGCGGGCCGCACTTTTGTCGCACAGTCATCCTTAGACTTTTACGAAGGGAGGTTCAAACTTTTTGGATTGAATAGTGCCTGGTGATTTAAAGGAAAATGTTGGGCAGAAGTAGGCATTTCCGTGCCCCGTTCTGCGGCCGCAGAACCACTCAACGGATCGTAGAATGGTCGCAGAGTGAGGCAGTTTTCTGGGGCATTTTTTATGTCGATTTTATGGCTATTTCTGCGATCGCATAACCGTTTCGCGGGCCGCACTTTGGTCGCATAGTCATCCTTAGACTTTTACGAAGGGAGGTTAGGACTTTTTGGATTGAATAGTGCCTGGTGATTTAAGGGAAAATGTTGGGCAGAAGTAGGCATTTCTGTGCCCCGTTCTGCGGCCGCAGAACCACTATACGAACCGCAGAATGGTCGTGGAGTGAGGTAGTTTTCTGGGGCATTTTTGATGTCGATTTCGCGGCTATTTCTATGATCGCATAACCGTTTCGCGGGCTGCACTTTGGTTGCACAGTCATCCTTAGACTTTTACGAAGGGAGGTTCGCACTTTTTGGATTGAATAGTGCCTGGTGATTTAAAGGAAAATGTTGGGCAGAAGTAGGCATTTATGTGCCCCGTTCTGCGGCCGCAGAACCGCTCTACGGACCGTAGAACGATCACAGAGTGAGTGAGTTTTCTGGGGCATTTTTGATGTCGATTTCGCGGCTATTTCTGCGATAGCATAACCGTTTCGGGGCTGCACTTTGGTCGCACAGTCATCCTTAGGCTTTTACGAAGAGAGGTTCGGACTTTTTTGATTGAATAGTGCCTGGTGATTTAAAGGAAAATGTTGGGCAGAAGTAGGCATTTCTGTGCCCCGTTCTGCGGCCGTAGAACCACTCTACGGACCGCAGAATGGTCGCGGAGTGAGGCAGTTTTCCGGGGCATTTTTGATGTCGATTTCGCGGCTATTTCTTGCGATCGCATAACTGTTTCGCTGGCCGCACTTTGGTCGCACAGTCATCCTTAGACTTTTACGAAGGAAGGTTCGGACTTTTTGGATAGAATAGTGCCTGGTGATTTAAAGGAAAATGTTGGGCAGAAGTAGGCATTTTTGTGCCCCGTTCTGCGGCCGCAGAACCACTCTACGGACCGCAGATGTGTCGTGGAGTGAGGCAGTTTTCTGGGGCATTTTTGATGTCGATTTCGCGGTCAATTTCGGCGATCGCATAACCGCTTCACTGGCCGCACTTTGGTCGCACAGTCATCCTTAGACTTTTACGAAGGGAGGTTCGCACTTTTTGGACTGAATAGTGCCTGGTGATTCAAAGGATAATGTTGGGCAGAAGTAGGAATTTCAGTGGCCCGTTCTGTGGCCACAGAACCTCTCTGCGGACCGTTGAATGGTCGCAAAGTGAGGCAGTTTTCTGGGGCATTTTTGATGTCGATTTCGCAGCTATTTCTGCGATCGCATAACCGTTTCGCGGGCCGCACTTTTGTCGCACAGTCATCCTTAGACTTTTACGAAGGGAGGTTCGGACTTTTTGGATAGAATAGTGCCTGGTGAATTTAAAGGAAAATGTTGGGCAGAAGTAGGCAGTTTTTAGCCCCGTTCTGCGGCCGCAGAACCACTCTACGGACCGCAGATTGGTCGCAGAGTGAAGTAGTTTTCTGGGGATTTTTTGATGTCGATTTCGCGGTCAATTTCTGCGATCGCATAACCGTTTCGCTGGCCGCACTTTGGTCGCACAGTCATCCTTAGACTTTTACGAAGGAAAGTTCGGACTTTTTGGATTGAATAGTGCTTGGTGATTTAAAGGAAAATGCTGGGCAGAAATAGGCATTTCAGTGGCCCGTTCTGCGGCCGCAGAACATCTCTGCGGACCGCAGAATGAATCGCAAAGTGAGGCAATTTTCTAGGGCATTTTTTATGTCGATTTCGCAGCTATTTCTACGATCGCATAACCGTTTCGCGGGCTGCACTTTGGTCGCACAGTCATCCTTAGGCTTTTACGAAGGGAGGTTCGGATTTTTTTGATTGAATAGTGCCTGGTGATTTAAAGGAAAATGTTGGGCAGAAGTAGGCATTTCTATGCCCCGTTCTGCGGCCGCAGAACCACTCTACGGACCGCAGAACGATCGCAGAGTGAGGCAGTTTTCTGGGGCATTTTTGATGTCGATTTTGCAGCTATTTCTTCGATCGCATAACTATTTCGCGGGCCGCACTTTGGTCGCACAGTCATTCTTAGACTTTTACGAAGAGAGGTTCGGACTTTTTGGATTGAATAGTGCCTGTGATATAAAGGAAAATGTTGGGCAGAAGTAGGCATTTCTGTGCCCCGTTCTGCGGCCGTAGAACCACTCTACGGACCGCAGAACGATCGCAGAGTGAGGCAGTTTTCTGGGGCTTTTTTGATGTCAATTTTGCAGCTATTTCTTCGATCGCATAACTGTTTCGCGGGCCGCACTTTGGTCGCACAGTCATTCTTAGACTTTTACGAAGAGAGGTTCGGACTTTTTGGATTGAATAGTGCCTGTGATTTAAAGAAAAATGTTGGGCAGAAGTAGGCATTTATGTGCCCCGTTCTGCGGCCGCAGAACCACTCTATGGACCGCAGAATGGTCGCAGAGTGAGGTAGTTTTCTGGGGTGTTTTTGATGTTGATTTCGCGGCTATTTCTGCGATCGCATAACCGTTTTGCGGGCTGCACTTTTGTCGCACAGTCATCCTTAGACTTTTACGAAGGGAGGTTCGGACTTTTTGTATTGAATAGTGCCTGGTGATTTAAAGGAAAATGTTGGGTAGAAGTAGGCATTTCAGTGGCCCGTTCTGCGGCCGCAGAACCTATCTGCGGACCGTAGCATGGTCGCAGAGTGAGGCAGTTTTCTGGGGCATTTTTGATGTCGATTTCGCAGCTATTTCTGCGATCGCATAACCATTTCGGGGCTGCACTTTGGTCGCACAGTCATCCTTAGGCTTTTACGAAGAGAGGTTCGGACTTTTTTGATTGAATAGTGCCTGGTTATTTAAAGGAAAATGTTGGGCAGAAGTAGGCATTTCTGTGCCCCGTTCTGCGGCCGTAGAACCACTCTACGGACCGCAGAATGGTCGCGGAGTGAGGCAGTTTTCTGGGGCATTTTTGATGTCGATTTCGCGGCTATTTCTTGCGATCGCATAACTGTTTCGCTGGCCGCACTTTGGTCGCACAGTCATCCTTAGACTTTTACGAAGGAAGGTTCAAACTTTTTGGATAGAATAGTGCCTAGTGATTTAAAGGAAAATGTTGGGCAGAAGTAGGCATTTTTGTGTCCTGTTCTGCGGCCGCAGAACCACTCTACGGACCGCAGATTGGTCGCGGAGTGAGGCAGTTTTCTGGGGCTTTTTTGATGTCGATTTCGTGGTCAATTTCTGCGATCGCATAACCGTTTTGCTGGCCGCACTTTGGTCACACAATCATCCTTAGACTTTTACGAAGGAAGGTTCGGACTTTTTGGATTGAATAGTGCCTGGTGATTTAAAGGAAAATGTTGGGCAGAAGTAGGCATTTCACTGGCCCGTTCTGCGGCCGCAGAACCTCTCTGCGGACCGTAGAATGGTCGCAAAGTGAGGCAGTTTTATGGGGTGTTTTTGATGTCGATTTCGCAGCTATTTCTGCGATCGCATAACCGTTTCACGGGCCACACTTTGGTCGCACAATAATACTTAGACTTTTATGAAGGGAGGTTCGGACTTTTTGGATTGAATAGTGCCTGGTGATTTAAAGGAAAATGTTGGGCAGAAGTAGGCATTTCTGTGCCCCGTTCTGCGGCCGCAGAACCACTCTACGGACCGCAGAATGGTCGTAGAATGAGGCTGTTTTCTGGGGATTTTTGATGTCCATTTTGCGGCTATTTCTGTGGTCGCATAACCGTTTCACGGGCCGCACTTTTGTCGCACAGTCATCCTTAGACTTTTACGAAGGGAGGTTCGAACTTTTTGGATTGAATAGTGCCTGGTGATTTAAAGGAAAATGTTGGGCAGAAGTAGGCATTTCTGTGCCCCGTTCTACGGCCACAAAACAACTCTACGGACCGAAGAATGGTCGCAGAGTGAGGCAGTTTTCTGGGGCATTTTTGATGTCGATTTCGCGGCTATTTCTGCGATCGCATAACCGTTTCACGGGCCGCACTATGGTCGCACAGTCATCCTCAGACATTTACGAAGGGAGGTTCGGACTTTCTAGATTGAATAGTGCCTGGTGATTTAAAGGAAAATGTTGGGTAGAAGTAGGCATTTCAGTGGCCCGTTTTGCGGCCGCAGAACCTCTCTGCGGACCGTAGAATGGTCGCAGAGTGAGGCAGTTTTCCTGAGGCATTTTTGATGTCCATTTCGCGGCTATTTTTGCGGTCGCATAACCGTTTTGCGGGCCGCACTTTTGTCGCACAGTCATCCTTAGACTTTTACGAAGGGAGGTTCGAACTTTTTGGATTGAATAGTGCCTGGTGATTTAAAGGAAAATGTTGGGCAGAAGTAGGCATTTCTGTGCCCCGTTCTGCGGCCGAAGAACCACTCAACGGACCGCAGAATGGTCGCAGAGTGAGGCAGTTTTCTGGGGCATATTTTATGTCGATTTTGCGGCTATTTCTACGATCACATAACCGTTTCGCGGGCCGCACTTTGGTCGCATAGTCATCCTTAGACTTTTACGAAGGGAGGTTCGCACTTTTTGGATTGAATAGTGCTTGGTGATTTAAAGGAAAATGTTGGGCAGAAGTAGGCATTTCTGTGCCCCGTTCTGCGGCCGCAGAACCGCTCTACGGACCGTAGAACGATCGCAGAGTGAGGCAGTTTTCTGGGGCATTTTTGATGTCGATTTCGCGGCTATTTTTGCGATCGCATAACCATTTCGCTGGCCGCACTTTGGTCTCACAGCCATCCTTAGAATTTTACGAAGGAAGGTTCGGACTTTTTGGATAGAATAGTGCCTGGTGATTTAAAGGAAAATGTTGGGCAGAAGTAGGCATTTTTGTGCCCCGTTCTGCGGCCGCAGAACCACTTTACGGACCGCAGATTGGTCGCGGAGTGAGGCAGTTTTCTGGGGCTTTTTTCATGTCGATTTCGCGGTCAATTTCTGCGATCGCATAACCGTTTCGCTGGCTGCACTTTGGTCGCACAGTCATCCTTAGACTTTTACGAAGGAAGGTTCGGACTTTTTGGATAGAATAGTGCCTGGTGATTTAAAGGAAAATGTTGGGCAGAAGTAGGCATTTTTGTGCCCCGTTTTGCGGCTGCAGAACCACTCTACGGACCGCAGATTGGTCGTGGAGTGAGGCAGTTTTCTGGGGCATTTTTGATGTCGATTTCGCGGTCAATTTCTGCGATCGCATAACCGCTTCACTGGCCGCACTTTGGTCGCACAGTCATCCTTAGACTTTTACGAAGGGAGGTTTGGACTTTTTGGATTGAATAGTGCCTGTGATTTAAAGGATAATGTTGGGCAGAAGTAGGCATTTCTGTGCCCCGTACTGCGGCCGCAGAACCACTCTACGGACCGCAAAATGGTCGTAGAGTGAGGCAGTTTTCTGGGGAGTTTTTGATGTTGATTTCGCGGCTATTTCTGCGATCGCATAACCGTTTTGCGGGCCGCACTTTTGTCGCACAGTCATCCTTAGACTTTTACGAAGGGAGGTTCGGACTTTTTGGATTGAATAGTGCCTGGTGATTTAAAGGAAAATGTTGGGCAGAAGTAGGCATTTCAGTGCCAAGTTCTGCGGCTGCAGAACCACTCTACGGACCGCAGAACGATCGCAGAGTGAGGTAGTTTTCTGGGGCTTTTTTGTTGTCGATTTCGCGGTCAATTTCTACGATTGCATAACCGTTTCGCTGGCCGCACTTTGGTCGCACAGTTATCCTTAGACTTTTACGAAGGAAGGTTCGGACTTTTTGGATTGAATAGTGCCTTGTGATTTAAAGGAAAATATTGGGCAGAAGTAGGCATTTTTGTGCCCCGTTCTGCGGCCGCAGAACCACTCTACGGACCGCAGAGTGGTCGCGGAGTGAGGCAGTTTTCTGGGGCTTTTTTGATGTCGATTTCGCGGTCAATTTCTGCGATCGCATAACCGTTTCGCTGGCTGCACTTTGGTCGCACAGTCATCCTTAGACTTTTACGAAGGAAGGTTCGGACTTTTTGGATAGAATAGTGCCTGGTGATTTAAAGGAAAATGTTGGGCAGAAGTAGGCATTTTTGTGCCCCGTTTTGCGGCTGCAGAACCACTCTACGGACCGCAGATTGGTCGCGGAGTGAGGCAGTTTTCTGGGGCTTTTTTGATGTCGATTTCGTGGTCAATTTCTGCGATCGCATAACCGTTTTGCTGGCCGCACTTTGGTCACACAATCATCCTTAGACTTTTACGAAGGAAGGTTCGGACTTTTTGGATTGAATAGTGCCTGGTGATTTAAAGGAAAATGTTGGGCAGAAGTAGGCATTTCACTGGCCCGTTCTGCGGCCGCAGAACCTCTCTGCGGACCGCAGAATGGTCGTAGAGTGAGGCTATTTTCTGGGGCATTTTTGATGTCCATTTTGCGGCTATTTCTGTGGTCGCATAACCGTTTCGCGGGCCGCACTTTTGTCGCACAGTCATCCTTAGACTTTTACGAAGGGAGGTTCGGACTTTTTGGATTGAATAGTGCCTGGTGATTTAAAGGAAAATGTTGGGCAGAAGTAGGCATTTCTGTGCCCCGTTCTGCGGCCGCAGAACCACTCTACGGACCGCAGAATGGTCGTAGAGTGAGGCTATTTTCTGGGGCATTTTTGATGTCCATTTTGCGGCTATTTCTGTGGTCGCATAACCGTTTCGCGGGCCGCACTTTTGTCGCACAGTCATCCTTAGACTTTTACGAAGGGAGGTTCGAACTTTTTGGATTGAATAGTACCTGGTGATTTAAAGGAAAATGTTGGGCAGAAGTAGGCATTTCTGTGCCCCGTTCTACGGCCGCATAACCACTCTACGGACCGCAGAATGGTCGCAGAGTGAGGCAGTTTTCTGGGGCATTTTTGATGTCGATTTCGCGGCTATTTCTGCGATCGCATAACCGTTTCACGGGCCGCACTATGGTCGCACAGTCATCCTCAGACATTTACGAAGGGAGGTTCGGACTTTCTAGATTGAATAGTGCCTGGTGATTTAAAGGAAAATGTTGGGTAGAAGTAGGCATTTCAGTGGCCCGTTTTGCGGCCGCAGAACCTCTCTGCGGACCGTAGAATGGTCGCAGAGTGAGGCAGTTTTCCTGAGGCATTTTTGATGTCCATTTCGCGGCTATTTTTGCGGTCGCATAACCGTTTTGCGGGCCGCACTTTTGTCGCACAGTCATCCTTAGACTTTTACGAAGGGAGGTTCGAACTTTTTGGATTGAATAGTGCCTGGTGATTTAAAGGAAAATGTTGGGCAGAAGTAGGCATTTCTGTGCCCCGTTCTGCGGCCGAAGAACCACTCAACGGACCGCAGAATGGTCGCAGAGTGAGGCAGTTTTCTGGGGCATATTTTATGTCGATTTTGCGGCTATTTCTACGATCGCATAACCGTTTCGCGGGCCACACTTTGGTCGCATAGTCATCCTTAGACTTTTACGAAGGGAGGTTCGCACTTTTTGGATTGAATAGTGCTTGGTGATTTAAAGGAAAATGTTGGGCAGAAGTAGGCATTTCTGTGCCCCGTTCTGCGGCCGCAGAACCGCTCTACGGACCGTAGAACGATCGCAGAGTGAGGCAGTTTTCTGGGGCATTTTTGATGTCGATTTCGCGGCTATTTTTGCGATCGCATAACCGTTTCGCTGGCCGCACTTTGGTCTCACAGCCATCCTTAGAATTTTACGAAGGAAGGTTCGGACTTTTTGGATAGAATAGTTCCTGGTGATTTAAAGGAAAATGTTGGGCAGAAGTAGGCATTTTTGTGCCCCGTTCTGCGGCCGCAGAACCACTTTACGGACCGCAGATTGGTCGCGGAGTGAGGCAGTTTTCTGGGGCTTTTTTCATGTCGATTTCGCGGTCAATTTCTGCGATCGCATAACCGTTTCGCTGGCTGCACTTTGGTCGCACAGTCATCCTTAGACTTTTACGAAGGAAGGTTCGGACTTTTTGGATAGAATAGTGCCTGGTGATTTAAAGGAAAATGTTGGGCAGAAGTAGGCATTTTTGTGCCCCGTTTTGCGGCTGCAGAACCACTCTACGGACCACAGATTGGTCGTGGAGTGAGGCAGTTTTCTGGGGCATTTTTGATGTCGATTTCGCGGTCAATTTCTGCGATCGCATAACCGCTTCACTGGCCGCACTTTGGTCGCACAGTCATCCTTAGACTTTTACGAAGGGAGGTTTGGACTTTTTGGATTGAATAGTGCCTGTGATTTAAAGGATAATGTTGGGCAGAAGTAGGCATTTCTGTGCCCCGTACTGCGGCCGCAGAACCACTCTACGGACCGCAAAATGGTCGTAGAGTGAGGCAGTTTTTTGGGGAGTTTTTGATGTTGATTTCGCGGCTATTTCTGCGATCGCATAACCGCCTTGCGGGCCGCACTTTTGTCGCACAGTCATCCTTAGACTTTTACGAAGGGAGGTTCGGACTTTTTGGATTGAATAGTGCCTGGTGATTTAAAGGAAAATGTTGGGCAGAAGTAGGCATTTCTGTGCCAAGTTCTGCGGCTGCAGAACCACTCTACGGACCGCAGAACGATCGCAGAGTGAGGCAGTTTCCTGGGGCTTTTTTGTTGTCGATTTCGCGGTCAATTTCTACGATTGCATAATCGTTTCGCTTGCCGCACTTTGGTCGCACAGTCATCCTTAGACTTTTACGAAGGAAGGTTCGGACTTTTTGGATTGAATAGTGCCTTGTGATTTAAAGGAAAATATTGGGCAGAAGTAGGCATTTTTGTGCCCCGTTCTGCGGCCGCAGAACCACTCTACGGACCGCAGAGTGGTCGCGGAGTGAGGCAGTTTTCTGGGGCTTTTTTGATGTCGATTTCGCGGTCAATTTCTGCGATCGCATAACCGTTTCGCTGGCTGCACTTTGGTCGCACAGTCATCCTTAGACTTTTACGAAGGAAGGTTCGGACTTTTTGGATAGAATAGTGCCTGGTGATTTAAAGGAAAATGTTGGGCAGAAGTAGGCATTTTTGTGCCCCGTTTTGCGGCTGCAGAACCACTCTACGGACCGCAGATTGGTCGTGGAGTGAGGCAGTTTTCTGGGGCATTTTTGATGTCGATTTCGCGGTCAATTTCTGCGATCGCATAACCGCTTCACTGGCCGCACTTTGGTCGCACAGTCATCCTTAGACTTTTACGAAGGGAGGTTCGGACTTTTTGGATTGAATAGTGCCTGTGATTTAAAGGATAATGTTGGGCAGAAATAGGCATTTCTGTGCCCCGTACTGCGGCCGCAGAACCACTCTACGGACCGCAAAATGGTCGTAGAGTGAGGCAGTTTTCTTGGGAGTTTTTGATGTTGATTTCGCGGCTATTTCTGCGATCGCATAACCGTTTTGCGGGCCGCACTTTTGTCGCACAGTCATCCTTAGACTTTTACGAAGGGAGGTTCGGACTTTTTGGATTGAATAGTGCCTGGTGATTTAAAGGAAAATGTTGGGCAGAAGTAGGCATTTCTGTGCAAGTTCTGCGGCTGCAGAACCACTCTACGGACCGCAGAACGATCGCAGAGTGAGGCAGTTTTTTGGGGCTTTTTTGTTGTCGATTTCGCGGTCAATTTCTGCGATCGCATAACCGTTTCGGGGCTGCACTTTGGTCGCACAGTCATCCTTAGGCTTTTACGAAGAGAGGTTCGGACTTTTTTGATTGAATAGTGCCTGGTGATTTAAAGGAAAATGTTGGGCAGAAGTAGGCATTTCTGTGCCCCGTTCTGCGGCCGTAGAACCACTCTACGGACCGCAGAATGGTCGCGGAGTGAGGCAGTTTTCCGGGGCATTTTTGATGTCGATTTCGCGGCTATTTCTTGCGATCGCATAACTGTTTCGCTGGCCGCACTTTGGTCGCACAGTCATCCTTAGACTTTTACGAAGGAAGGTTCGGACTTTTTGGATAGAATAGTGCCTGGTGATTTAAAGGAGAATGTTGGGCAGAAGTAGGCATTTTTGTGCCCCGTTCTGCGGCCGCAGGACCACTCTACGGACCGCAGATTGGTCGCGGAGTGAGGCAGTTTTCTGGGCTTTTTTGATGTCGATTTCGCGGTCAGTTTCTGCGATCGCATAATCGTTTTGCTGGCCGCACTTTGGTCGCACAGTCATCCTTAGACTTTTACGAAGGGAGGTTCGGATTTTTTTGATTGAATAGTGCCTGGTGATTTAAAGGAAAATCTTGGGCAGAAGTAGGCATTTCTGTGCCCCGTTCTGCGGCCGCAGAACCACTCTACGGACCGCAGAATGGTCGCAGAGTGAGGCAGTTTTCTGGGGTGTTTTTGATGTTGATTTCGCGGCTATTTCTGCGATCGCATAACCGTTTTGCGGGCCGCACTTTTGTCGCACAGTCGTCCAGACTTTTACGAAGGGAGGTTCAGACTTTTTGGATTGAATAGTGCCTGGTGATTTAAAGGAAAATGTTGGGCAGAAGTAGGCATGTCTGTGCCCCGTTCTGCGGCCGCAGAACCACTCTACGGACCGCAGATCGGTCGCAGAGTGAGGCAATTTTCTGGGGCATTTTTGATGTCGATTTCGCAGCTATTTCTGCGATTGCATAACCGTTTCGCGGGCCGCACTTTGGTCGCACAGTCATTCTTAGACTTTTATGAAGGGAGGTTCGGACTTTTTGGATTGAATAGTGCCTGTGATTTAAAGGAAAATGTTGGGCAGAAGTAGGCATTTCTGTGCCCCGTTCTGCGGCCGCAGAACCACTCTACGGATCGCAAAATGGTCGCAGAGTGAGGCAGTTTTCTGGGGTGTTTTTGATGTTGATTTCGCGGCTATTTCTGCGATCGCATAACCATTTTGCGGGCCGCACTTTTGTCGCACAGTCATCCTTAGACTTTTTCGAAGGGAGGTTCGGACTTTTTGGATTGAATAGTGCCTGGTGATTTAAAGGAAAATGTTGGGCAGTAGTAGGCATTTCTGTGCCCAGTTCTGCGGCTGCAGAACCACTCTACGGACCGCAGAACGATCGCAGAGTGAGGTAGTTTTCTGGGGCTTTTTTGTTGTCGATTTCGCTGTCAATTTCTACGATTGCATAACCGTTTCGCTGGCCGCACTTTGGTCGCACAGTCATCCTTAGACTTTTACGAAGGAAGGTTCGGACTTTTTGGATTGAATAGTGCCTTGTGATTTAAAGGAAAATGTTGGGCTGAAGTAGGCATTTTTGTGCCCCGTTCTGCGGCCGCAGAACCACTCTACGGACCGCAGATTGGTCGCGGAGTGAGGCAGTTTTCTGGGGCTTTTTTGAGTTTTCTGGGGCTTTTTTGATGTCGATTTCGCGGTCAATTTCTGCGATCGCATAACCGTTTTGCTAGCTGCACTTTGGTCGCACAGTCATCCTTAGAATTTTACGAAGGAAGGTTCGGACTTTTTGGATAGAATAGTGCCTGGTGATTTAAAGGAGAATGTTGGGCAGAAGTAGGCATTTTTGTGCCCCGTTCTGCGGCCGCAGAACCACTCTACGGACCGCAGATTTGTCGCGGAGTGAGGCAGTTTTCTGGGGCATTTTTGATGTCGATTTCGCAGCTATTTCTGCGATCGCATAACCGTTTCGCGGGCCGCACTTTGGTCGCACAGTCATTCTTAGACTTTTATGAAGGGAGGTTCAGACTTTTTGGATTGAATAGTGCCTGTGATTTAAAGGAAAATGTTGGGCAGAAGTAGGCATTTCTGTGCCCCGTTCTGCGGCCGCATAACCACTCTACGGATCGCAAAATGGTCGCAGAGTGAGGCAGTTTTCTGGGTGTTTTTGATGTTGATTTCACGGCTATTTCTGCGATCGCATAACCATTTTGCGGGCCGCACTTTTGTCGCACAGTCATCCTTAGACTTTTACGAATTGAGGTTCGGACTTTTTGGATTGAATAGTGCCTGGTGATTTAAAGGAAAATGTTGGGCAGAAGTAGGCATTTCTGTGCCCAGTTCTGCGGCTGCAGAACCACTCTACGGACCGCAGAACGATCGCAGAGTGAGGCAGTTTTCTGGGTTTTTTTGTTGTCGATTTCGCGGTCAATTTCTACGATTGCATAACCGTTTCGCTGGCCGCACTTTGGTCGCACAGTCATCCTTAGACTTTTACGAAGGAAGGTTCGGACTTTTTGGATTGAATAGTGCCTTGTGATTTAAAGGAAAATGTTGGGCAGAAGTAGGCATTTTTGTGCCCCGTTCTGCGGCCGCAGAACCACTCTACGGACCGCAGATTGGTCGCGGAGTGAGGCAGTTTTCTGGGGCTTTTTTGATGTCGATTTCGCGGTCAATTTCTGCGATCGCATAACCGTTTTGCTAGCTGCACTTTGGTCGCACAGTCATCCTTAGAATTTTACGAAGGAAGGTTCGGACTTTTTGGATAGAATAGTGCCTGGTGATTTAAAGGAGAATGTTGGGCAGAAGTAGGCATTTTTGTGCCCCGTTCTGCGGCCGCAGGACCACTCTACGGACTGCAGATTGGTCGCGGAGTCAGGCAGTTTTCTAGGGCTTTTTTGATGTCGATTTCGCGGTCAATTTCTGCGATCGCATAACCGTTTCGCTGGCCGCACTTTGTCGCAGTCATCCTTAGACTTTTACGAAGAAAGGTTCGGACTTTTTGGATAGAATAGTGCCTGGTGATTTAAAGGAAAATGTTGGGCAGAAGTAGGCATTTTTGTGCCCCGTTCTGCGGCCGCAAAACCACTCTACGGACCGCAGATTGGTCGCGGAGTGAGGCAGTTTTCTGGGGCTTTTTTGATGTCGATTTCGCGGTCAATTTTTGCGATCGCATAACCGTTTCGCTGGCTGCACTTTGGTCGCACAGTCATCCTTAGACTTTTACGAAGAAAGGTTCGGACTTTTTGGATTGAATAGTGCCTGGTGATTTAAAGGAAAATGTTGGGCAGAAGTAGGCATGTCTGTGCCCCGTTCTGCGGCCGCAGAACCACTCTACGGACCGCAGAACGGTCGCAGAGTGAGGCAATTTTCTGGGGCATTTTTGATGTCGATTTCGCAGCTATTTCTGAGATCGCATAACCGTTTCGCTAGCTGCACTTTGGTCGCACAGTCATCCTTAGACTTTTATGAAGGAAGGTTCGGACTTTTTGGATTGAATAGTGCCTTGTGATTTAAAGGAAAATGTTGGGCAGAAGTAGGCATTTTTGTGCCCCGTTCTGCGGCCGCAGAACCACTCTACGGACCGCAGATTGGTCGCGGAGTGAGGCAGTTTTCTGGGGCTTTTTTGATGTCGATTTCGCGGTCAATTTCTGCGATCGCATAACCGTTTCGCTAGCTGCACTTTGGTCGCACAGTCATCCTTAGACTTTTACGAAGGAAGGTTCGGACTTTTTGGATAGAACAGTGCCTGGTGATTTAAAGGAGAATGTTGGGCAGAAGTAGGCATTTTTGTGCCCCGTTCTGCGGCCGCAGGACCACTCTACGGACCGCAGATTGGTCGCGGAGTGAGGCAGTTTTCTAGGGCTTTTTTGATGTCGATTTCGCGGTCAATTTCTGCGATCGCATAACCGTTTCGCTGGCCGCACTTTGTCGCACAGTCATCCTTAGACTTTTACGAAGAAAGGTTCGGACTTTTTGGATAGAATAGTGCCTGGTGATTTAAAGGAAAATGTTGGGCAGAAGAAGGCATTTTTGTGCCCCGTTCTACGGCCGCAAAACCACTCTACGGACCGCAG
>NW_027438662.1:0-52054 GCF_000715075.1 Nicotiana tabacum | reverse complement strand
ACGTAGGGTACTGTTCATTCCAAAAAGTCCGAACCGCAGCTCGCAAGCTTATAGTAGAAGAATTTCTACTATAATAACGCAGGAATCTAACTTGGCACCACGAAACCTCGAGTTTTTGGTTAAAAGTTTTACGGGTCCTTACAATAATGTACCGCAGAACCTCCCTCCGAAAAATCTCAAAGATTGATATGTGACAAGAGCGCGGCATGCGAAATGGTTATGCGATCGCATAATGGGCCACGAAAATGACATCGAGATGACCCAAAAAACTGCCCCACTCTGTGACCATTCTACGGTCTACAGAGTTGTTCTGCGGTTGCAGAATGGGCCGCAGAAATGCCTACTTCTGCCCAACATTTTCCTTCAACTCCCCAGGACACTATTCGATCCAAAAAGTCCAAACCGTGACTCGCAAGCACGCCGTGAAGAATTTCTACTATTTCTAACCTCTACGCCTACCCCGTCATCACAGAACCCCGGTTTTTAGGAAACTTTTCACTGGTCCTTACATTGTGTCCAAGTCATAGATAATGGATTGAATTGTTAGAAGATTGTATCTTGGATATTCCATAGCACCCATGAAAGGCAAAAGTAATAACTAATACCACGAGCCGCAGATCGGAAGATAGCTTAAGCCTACATAAAGGCTGATTAGAAGGAAGAGGAAACTAATGAGCTACATCAACTAAGTAAATCAGGATTCAGATTATTAGACCCAGAAAATTATAGAAATAGTGGTTGAGAACATTGTAGAATCACTCTTAGTATCAGAGTTACAAGAGAGATATTACAACAACTATATTCTATAACGGCTCTACGATAAAACCAGTTAGATGAAAACCAACCTCATAAGATGTCAGTATGAAGCTCCCACCGGATTGTGTATGCGCCAAAGGTGCAAGTATTGTAATAAAGCTTCAAGTTGTGGATGTTAATTATACCTATGTGGAAGGGAGGTCACGAAAGAGATAGATGATGTGGCAAGATTTTAAGGTAAGTAAGGAAAATGTGTACAGCGTACGAGATATTCAAATACAGAAGGTTGTGAATTGTCCATATTTCGGATAGATGGCTAGACGCGCTGGGATTCAGTATCCAGGAATGATAGCAGCGTCGTCAGTGGCATATTTTCCAGCATATGGTTTCTATGTATCGAGAGGTCTAGTTAAAAGAGTAAAGAAGAGTTAGAGATGATGTGATTTCTCGCTTGATGTTATAGAATAACATAAGGAAATCTATGGTACAAGCAAGTTGAAGGAAGGTTGCGAGTAGTATAAATAGATATGGACAGGTCATAAGCTAATGTATGGTAGAGCGACTAGGTTTTAGGAAGACATGAGTAAGGATAAAGAAAAGGCGAGTGATAAGACCGAGATGAAAAGTAATGAGGAAGCATTAAAGGATTTAGATTTATACATATGGTATAAGCAACGAGAGTAACCTAGAGTTTGGTATAGTATGACCTATGTTACATCTCGCGTTTTTGTACGTTAACGTTTCATCGTAAGTTAATCAACGTAAGCTCGGGGATGAGATTATCTTGAGGTTATACATATTTATTATATTTTATAACAAGCGATAAGTAAGTGTTGTGAAGGATAAAGGGTAGACGAATTAAAGAAAGTGAGTTTTGTTGAAGGTTGTCGATTTGGGATAAAATACGGTCCGAGCCATAATACCCACTATTTATGGACTAGTGCTATACAAGGTACTGCATGACCACGATAGTAGGGTACGTAAAGTGTATTAAAAGGGAGTAGTATATTAAGTAATTTGAGATAATTCTTAATTATATGGGTAATTGGTTTATTATTGATTAAAGGGAGATTAACTATTTAATTAAGGAACGGTTGGATAAGACTAACCCTCCCCCCACGTGGCAGCACCCCCCATGCCCATGTATGACTTTTAAGTCTTTAATATATGTGGCAGGATTAAGAGATGTGAGAATTTGGCAAGTCTTATAACGTGAGTCACATTGTTCATTTAATGAAAGAGATCCATTTTTAAGTCTTAGGAACATGAGTCATTAGTCACATATTCATCTAAGGACAGAGAGCCCATTTAAGTATTAAGAACGTGAGTTCTTCATAAACATGAGTACTTCAGAGGGCAGAATAATTCCATACCAAAATTAGATAACGTTGTTTGTTGATTCTATAAAGAGTAAATTGCAAATTCTAAGCGAATCGGTTCAGGTATGTTAAGGTTATCCCTTCTTTTTTTTTGGCATGATCTATACGACACGAACGAAATAAGCAAATGAATAATTTCCATAAATGACTATTCATAGAAATATTAGGGGTGTATATATTCTTGATTCCCCATGTGAATTATTATTATATCTTCTATTCATGGGTGTCAGAAAAATACGTATCTGATAAAATATATCCGACAGACATATTATTTTTATGACATTCTGAGAAAATCTTATTAACATATTTCTTATGCATTTCAAGCATTTATACATGTACATTGACCCATGACCAGATGGCGTTATATACGAGTATATTATATGTATATAGGATAGGGGAAAAGGTTACGGCATTATATACGCACCACCACCTGATCAGCTGGTACATGTTGATGATTTTGCCCACAGTGGCCGAGATGATATGAAGGGATGCCCTCAGAGTCTTGATGATGTTATGTACACCTATACCCATGGATGACATGACAATTGTACGCACGTACATGACATTATAAATGTTTTAGGATTTACAGGTCATTTATGCTTAGAGGCGGAATTCTTTATTCCATGTTTCATCTATGCCTTTTGTGTACTGATTTTTATGCCTTACATACTCAGTACATTATTCGTACTGACATCCCTTTTTTCCTAGGGATGCTGCATTTCATGCCCGCAGGTACAGGTAGACAAGCAGGCGGTCCTCCTTCTTAGGATCCTTGATCAGTGAGAGTTGATGTGCTCCATTTGATCCGGAGCTGTTTTGGATATTGGTACGATAGGTTTGTTTACATATATTGGTATGACGGAGCCTAGTCTCATCCTTTTACAGTTGTATATTCTGTTAGAGGTCTGCAGATAGTCATGTATAGTTGGGTAGTATGTGGCCTTGTCGGCTTCCTATTTTTGACATGTAGTTGTCTATAACAGCCTTGCCGGCTCGCCCTACTTATTTCGCATGTATATGTATATATGTCTTTTGGACAGGTTTTCCTCACACATATTATTCTCGTAATTTAGCATATGTTATTCATGTTCATATATTAGTTGCATGCTTAAGGGTGTTCGATATGTAGGACTCGGGCACTCGTCGTGGCCCATCGATTTGGGTCATTACAAAAGTGGTATCAGAGTAGTTCTGTCCTAGGGTTGTGTACAGAACGTGTCTAGTAGAGTCTTGTTTATGGGTGTATTGTGAACCACAATTATAGACAGGAGGCTACAAGACATATAGGATGTTATTCTCTCTTCTTATCTTAAATCGTGTGATATAAGAATTCATGTTCATAACGATATGTTACATTTTCAGCGATGCCTCCAAAGATTACAGCAACCCAAAAGGGAAAGTCCGTGGCTGGCGAGAGTACTACTCGAGCGCCACGAGTTACCAAGGCTCGGAGAGTCTCATAGTGATATTCCATATAACACTTCACATAGCCCATCCACTCCAGAAGAGCTCCTTGGGGCACCAACTCAAGCACCCGCCCCTATTCGTTCAGCCCTCAGCCAAATGCATCGTGTCAGGAGATGAGAGATGCTATTCAGCTATTGACTTGATTAGTAGCCGCACAGGATTGGAATCAGGAAGTAGGTATTGGTCATGCAAATAGGTCCGTCAGTGCGAGGGTTCGTGATTTCATTAATTTGGACCCTCCAGTATTCATTGGGGCAGATCCAAATGAGGACCCTCAGGTATTTATCGATAGAATGTAGAGGACTTTAAGGGTAATTAAGGCCACTGCGACTGAGTCAGTTGAACTAGCTTCCTATAGACTCCAAGACGTTGCAGTTAATTGGTACGAGTCTTAGGAATTGTCCAGAGGTGAGGATGCCCCTCCAACAGTATGGCAGGAGTTTACATAAGCCTTTGTTCGACATTATCTACCACCAGAGCTTAGACGGGCTAGAGTTAATAGGTTCTTGACCCTTCGGCAGGGTAACATGAGTGTTCGAGAGTACAGTGTTCATAAACACCAATAAGTCATGGTAGAGGCAGATGTATATGCACTGATTGACCCAAGTTCCACCTTATCATATGTTACTCCATTGGTTGCTAGTATGTTTGGAATAAAACCTGAGTTGATTAAGCCTTTTGAGGTGTCCACACCTGTTGGGGATCCAGTGATAGCCAGGCAGGTATATCGAGGTTGTATAGTAGTAGTTCATAGTTGATCTACAGTAGCAGACCTAATTGAGTTAGATATGGTAGAATTTGATGTTATAATGGGTATGGATTGTTAGCTTCTTGTCATGCCAATGTTGATTGTAGATCAAAGATTGTCCGATTCCAATTTCCAACGGAGCCTGTTTTGGATTAGAAAGGTAATACGGCATTGCCGAGAGGTAGATTTATTTCCTATATCAAGGAAAGGAAGATGATCATAAAGGGCTATATTTATCACTTAGTTTGGGTTCAGGATGTGAAAGTAGAGTCACCAACCATTCAATCTATCCTTGTGGTTAATGAGTTTCCCGATGAGCTTCCGGGTCTTCTGCTAGAGCGAGAAATTGAGTTTGCTATTGACCTACTACCAGATACTCATCCAATATCTATTCCTCCCTATATAATGGCCCACGCAGAGCTGAAAGAGTTGAAGGAACAACTAAAGGACTTTCTTGAAAAAGGCTTTATCAGACCTAGTACATCACCATGGGGAGCACCGGTGTTATTTGTGAGGAATAAAGATGGTTCCTTACGAATGTGTATTGATTATAGACAGTTGAATAAGGTGACGATCAAGAATAAGTACCCGCTCCCGAGGATTGATGATTTATTTGATCAGTTGCAAGGTGCCAAGTGTTTCTCAATGATAGAATTAAGGTCCAGGTACCATCAGGTAAGAGTTAAGGAGAAAGATATTCCGAAGACAGCATTCAGGAGCACATACAGGCACTTTGCGTTTCATGTTATGTCGTTTGGTTTGACTAATGCCCCAGCAGTATTCATGCATTTGATGAACCGTATCTTCAGACCCTTTCTAGATCTGTTCGTAATTGTATTTATTGACGATATATTGGTATATTCTCGTTCAGAGGCTGAGCATGCAGATCATTTGCGTACTGCGCTCAGAGTTCTATAAAAAGGGAAATTGTATGCAAAATTCTCTAAATGTGAATTCTGGTTGAACTTTGTAGCCTTCTATCTCTAAAATGCTCTTACCTCTCTCTAAAACCCTCATAAAAATACCCCAAAATAAGCCCCAAAGGCTATTTATCAAAACGGGGTTGGGTTATGAAAATAGAAAAATTAACTCTCTGAAATCAAGTATGCGGTCGCATAATGGACCGCAGAATGGATATGTGGGTCGCACAATGCATCGCAGAATCGATGCTTCATACTGGCCTGCGCTGGCAAGGTCTGCAACCAGGTTTGTTGTCGCATAACCTCATTTGCGATCGCAGAATTGGTCACAGAATGACCTTCTGCCAGCCTTTGGTAATTTGGTCATAACTTTTTCTAAGAGTGTCCAAATGACGAACGGTTTGAAGCATTAGAAACTAGACACATATACCTTTGTTTGAATATAATATAACTCTTCATATCATGAGAGTTCTGCGCATTTTACGTTAGGTTTTGTGCTAACTCTCTTGAAACTTTAGTCTATTATGAAATTTCCAACTTGACTTGGACTTAGGGCTCTCCTTAGACCCCACGTCATTTATAATATGCCTCTTACACTTATTATCATTTCAAATTGATATCCATTATATTAATAGTCATTGTTTGCACACAAAATGATATAATTAGCGCACATCAACTTTTTTAATAGCGCTTATGTACTTCGAATTTGTTTTCTTTTCGGGGTGTTACATTCTCCCCCACTAAAGAACATTCGTCCTCGAATGTTTTACAAGTCACTTCTAATAATAGAGTTACCATCCTTTTACCTCCAATCATTATGCATAAGCACTTATTTATGGCCCTTAAAATTTGGCTATCTTTACAAATTCTTTAAATTTTCGACTGAGTTTCCCCTATAATTGGGCCTATTCACCTGCCAGAGAATCACCAAATCACTCCTAACAATACATTCACAACTCAACAAAGCCTCACAACATACCGATGATATAAATTTCAACATTACCGGCATTACATTATTAAGAGTGATATCTGGACATGAACAACACATTTTTAAATCATAACACATAGAAAGTACCTTTCAAATCACAACCACTTGCTATACAACCAAGCAAAAAATATTTCCTTTCCAAAACACTTTCGGCCTTCAATGTGACCTTCTCTACTTACAGACTTCGCCATAACACATTAGCGTAGGCAATCGTAACTTCTGGACTTATCTAATAAGGATGACAATTAGGTACCTTCATAAGCTAACTATCCATTAACTTCACCTTCAATAACCTCCACCGGAACGATATACAAATGATCTCCAATTACCTCCTTAGAAATAGAAACATGAAATAACGGGTACACGGAGGACAATTATAGGGAAACATCATACTCATAGCTTGGCCTATTTCCTTAGAGATTTCATAAGTTCTAATGTCACTACACATACATTACCTTCCTTACCATTTCACCCAATATATTCATAGAGAAAATGTTTAGAATAACACGTTCACTTTCTTCAACTCTAAATCACCACGACGAACACCCAAACTAAACCTTTGGCGACCTCCAACAATTACTCTAAGATGTGCTAGCTTTAATATTTCCATAAAACTTCCCATCCAATATATTTGATCACGGGATGATGCTTCTTATTTGACATGTTTGAGCCTTCAACCCCCATAGGTTTCTATAAATATGAACAACGAGGTTTGATATTGGCTAGAATTATTCAAGAATACATCAATATGCTGAGTATGATATTTCAGGAGGTTATATCCTTAGAGACATGAAGGTTACTACCAATAGTGCTGACTTGGTTAATCATTGTGATGACATCATTGATTCAACACATGAGGCATAGAGTTTCCTAGTAGGTATTGATAATGTAGGGACCATGGTCATGGTTCTGAGGTGTAATAGAAGTGAGTCATTTTATACATGTGACATATGGGTGGCATAATCGGAAGGATAAACACATTAGCGTCAGTTATTCTTGGAAGCATCGATAAATAATACTCTGACACCCAAGAATCATACTCCCAATCACCCATATTTTACCCCAAACTCGTAATTGAAGACTAGGGTTTGAATCTTACCTCTTAGATGAAGATCTTGTGATTAGCTTCCTTGATTCTTAAAGATTGGTGCAAGATTAGCTTATTAGAATGTTAGGTTCCCTCCTTCTCTCTCTAAAATTCTCTTACCTCTCGCTAAAACCCTCAGAAAAACACCCCAAAATAAGCCCCAAAGGCTATTTATCAAAATGGGGCCGGGTTATAAACTGAGCTTTACTGGCCAGGTCTATAACCAGTTTTGCAGTCGCATAACCTCATTTGCAATCGCAGAATTGGTCGCAAAATCACCTTCTACCATCCTTTGATAATTTGGTTATTACCTCTTGTAGGAGTGTCCAAGTGACAAACGTCTTGAAGAATTAGAAATTAGACACATAGACCTTTGTTTTTATAGGTAATACACAATATAACTCTTCACATCATGAGAGTTATGCTCGTTTGAAGTTAGGACTTGTGCGAACTCAGTTGAAACTTTAGTCTATTATGAAAATTCCAACTCTACTTGGACTTAGGGCTCTCCTTAGACCCCACATCAGTTATAATATTCCCCGTACACTTATTATCATATCAAATTGGTATCCATTATATTAATAGTCCTTGTTTGTAAATAAAATAATATAATTAGCGCATATCAACTTTCTTAATAGCGCTTAAGTACTTCAATTTTTTTTCCGAGGTGTTACAAGCTAAGACGGGCAAGTTTAAAAGAGAAATCCATAACTTCTTCTAGAACGAGACTGAAACTATGTTTGAGGCTTGGGAGAGGTTTAAGGAGATTGTGCGAAAGTGTCAACATAGCGGAGTTGAACTCTGGATGCAACTCCAGGAATTTAAGGATGGATTGACACTGACCTCACGTAGAACATTGAGCAATGCTGCTAGAGGTCTGTTGATGAAAAAGACTCCAGAAGAGATAGTCACAATTCTAGATGAGTTATCTAAAGATGCAAATCAGTGGTCCTCGGAGATTGCTGAAAGAATAAGATTAACTGGTGTTCACCAGGTCGATACTAACACATCTGTGCAGGTACAGCTTGATGCCATGGCCAAAGAAAAAAGGAATCTGACCTTAGTCTCGATACATAACGAGCCTCATGCAGCCTGTGATATATGTCGAAGAGGAAACCCTACTCATGAATATCAAGCTACCATTGAGGAAGTGAATGTTATGGTTAATTATAATTTCAATGCAATGGGTTAGAAATACCACGATTTTCCATGGAGTTCACCTAGGGGTAAAAAAAATGCATGGCAACAAAATAACTCAAGATTTTAGGAGAGGCCACAATCTCAGTCTCAACAGCCAATTTAGACTAGGTTAGAAGATTTGATAAAGTCTTTCATTATCAAGACAGATGAGAGATTAGATACTCATGGTGCAACTATTAAAGAACTTGGAACAAATTTCTGTAACTTGGAGAGACAAGTGCGACAAATTGCAAATATATTGTCTGAAAGAATCCCAGGTACTCTGCCAACTGATACTGAAAAGAATCCCAAAGCAAAGGTAAATTTTGTGACCTTGAGAAGCACGCAAGTATTGAAAGATCCCACTCCAGTCCAAAAAAGAGGTGATACCTGAAAAAGAAAGTGGGGGGAGCTGAGAAGGGAGTAGAGAAAAAGAAGAAGGTGGAAATTTCAAGAAGGGAGGACTCTAATGAAGAGGCCAAGCACATACCTGCTTTACCTTTCCCCTAAAAGCTCTATATAGAAAAGTTGGACAAGCAGTTTGAGTGATTAATAGATATGCTGAGACAGGTTAATGTAAACCTGCCATTCACCTAAATTCTCTCACAAATGCAAGCTTATGACAAGTTCTTTAAGGATATCCTTACAGAGAAGAGGTAGAGAGAAGAGACATCAGTAGTCAAGCTCACAGAGCATTACAGTGCAATCTTTCAAAACAAACTCCAACAGAAGTGTGGAGATCCAGGGAGTTTTACTATACCTTGCTATTTAGGCACTCTTAACTTTGATAAATCTTTATGTGATTCTGGTGCCTCAATGAATCTAATGACTTTTTCAATTTATAGGAAACTAGAGCATGAGATTGGAGAGATAAGGTCTGCACCAATATCATTGCACTTGGAAGATAAAAAACAGATAACGCCCGAGGAGATTGTTGAAGATGTCTTAGTATGGCTGGATAAGTTTGTATTTCCAGTAGACTTTATAGTGGTGAATATGGAGGAGAATAAGGTGATACCCCTCATCCTAGGAAGACCATTATTAGTAACAAGTAGAGAAGTATTAGATATATATGAGAAAAACTCATGCTTAGAGTTGGGGTAGAGACTATAACGTTCAAGATGTATTTAGAAAAGGGGGTGAAAAAAGACAAGCCAGCTGCAAGTGTTGAGTGGAAGGTGAAGGGTGTGAAAGAGAAGGCTACATTGAGTGAAAAAGATAAGTGTGGGGTGTATCCCAAGAAGGCTGAAAAGAAGTTGTCTGCATGGAAGTGTGCACTAGTTCGGGTGCGTGGAATGGATCCTGACTTTGATTCAGACCCCGACTAGATATTCAGGGAAGTTTCCTCTACCTTATGCCTTTTTAATTGTGTGTCATGGGGACATGCCACAACTTAAAGTGTGGGGTGGGGGATATTTGTATGTTGTATGTATATTAGTCTTAGTTGTTGCTTTAGTTGGTTTGATTGTTTTTGCTTTTGTTAGTTTGAGTAGTAGAAACAAATTGAAAAAAACATAAAAAATTTAAAATTTTTGATTTTTCCCGACGATGGATATCATTCGACAGGTTTCTTGAGGGATTAAAGTCGAAACAAAAAGATAAAAAAAAATCTTTTGTTAGGTAGTGTACCAATTCCCCCTTGGTTTTTCTTTTGTGTCGCGATTCTTTTCCAAGGGTTTTGTTTGATTCAGGTGTAGTTAGTTTTTATTTTGTAGAAGTAGGGAACCTTGTGCTGCAATTTGAAATGAAAGCAGTATCTCTTGACTTTATTATTCCTTGAGAGTAGTGAGTGCTTTAGTTTTGACGCTTAGGCTCAGTTTTTCACTCTTATATAAATGCCTTAAATTGTACGAGCTTAACTTTACTTACCTGCTTTGACTAGAGTGTCTTGATAATCCGAACTTGAGTGAGTTATGTGCCATGTGTGTGTGAGGTTTTGTGTTATTATATGCATTGCATTTGATGTCTATAACTTGCCACGCGTGTTTGCAAAGCGAAATAGTAGTTTTGTTCAGTATTGGAAGTGATATAGGCATTTCTTTGTTGAGCCAGTTATATGCTTTTAACCACCTAATTGTTATATATCTTAGTTAAACCCTTTGAGCCTGTAATCCTATTTCTTTGGCAACCACATTAGAATCTTTACTTATTTGTTTGAATTGACAATCTATTTGAACCTTGTACCTCTTTTGAGCACTTGAAATTGTTATGAACTTTGTAAAAGTTGAAGTGTGGGATGGCTGGTTTGGCTTTTGAGTGGAACTAACTAAATAAAGAAAAAGGTGCACTATTTTGAAACGTAAGAGCCACTTGAACTGAAAAAATAAAGAAAAAACAGTTATATTGTTGTGAAAAACTTTCATGGATAAGTGGTAACTCTTGATGTAATTGTGCTTAAATAATTTTGGAGTTGATGTATATTGATGTGAAGGTGGAGTTTTTGTTTGACATAAGTGTGGGGTTTTGAATGTTAGAGTACATGTATTAATGTTCTTAGGGAGGTGTAGTCACTCTTATATCTAAATGTATCATACCCACCCCGCAGCCTACATGACAACCAATTAAAGTCCTACTTGATCTTTGAGTGAATGAACTCGATTAGTAGAGTAGTATACTACGAACAAGCTTATGGTTCATCTTTTGTGGCATATGAATGTTGTTTATGAGAATGAGCAAATTCTTTCTATCTTGAGTTCCTTATTGTTCTTAAATTTTATTATGTGGAACTACTCTCTATTGTTGTGTGAAGGCACATGATTCAAGAAGGAAAGGCAATGTCGTTGACCTCTATGTTAGAGTAAGTGAACGGGTTATAAATAATGCATCTTTTGAGTCAAATCCAGAGGTTAATACGTTACACTATTGTGCTTACACATTAAACCGTTTGTCGATACGACATCAGAGTATAGAGATATTTGCATTTTCGCGAGACTGCACTAGCAGGTCCCAATTGGACCCACTTCGGTGGTGGATGACCCTTGAACATTTTAACGGGGTTGGACACCTCATTTTTGGCTATTTTCGACCAAGATAATTTCCCAAACTCTATCAACACCTCTCTAACAGCTCTCCAAGGTTCCAAGTCTATTCCAAGGTGGTTTTACCTAGACCTATCCTCAAAAGTTAGCCTAAGTGAAGAAAAGAGTCTCTATGGTGTTGTGATACCATTAAGGCTGCTTGCATGCTAAAGAAAGCTTCGGTTCCAGTTTATTTCTGATTATTTAAGGTATGTATAAAACTCCGTTTCTTGGGCTTAAGCTTATATTTGTGTTGGTTAAGTTATTTGGATGAAGAATTACAAGATAGAACTTGAAGTTGTATAATAAGTTGTTGTCTCTTAACAGACTATTTTGGAGTTGTGTATATGACCTCATATGGCTGGAAATCGTCAGGAATGGCTTGGTTATAGTTTTCGTATTGTTGTTATGCTGGTAAATATTTTTATTATGTGGATGATGTTTTAAAAAGGAGAATAAGCAACCACACAATACCTAGAAGTTGTCCATAATGTTGTAATATGTTGTTGGGTTGGTTGATGTTACTTTTATTATGGATATAAGGTTGTAATGTATTGGCTATATATGTTTTTATATTCTGGACTGTTTGAAGATGTTTGAAGTATATGGGAGATGGTAAAAAGAGTTGGGGTTTGGTTCCAATCCAAGCTTACCGCTCGCCGTATTAAGTAGTAGTTCTGATGGTGACATTTGTGCACTTGTTGTGTATGGTGAATTGTGTTATTGGGCTATTTGGAGTGTTGTGGTGCTGAAAGTATATAGTTGAACGTCGAATGTGATCTTGTTGTTTTTATGGGCTTGGGGAAAGAAAGGAAAACAAAGGAGATGCTGCCCGTTTTAATAATAAATAAGCTTGTCGTTCGTTGTACGATAGTTGCATCTTTCGTAGCTTAATGATAGCATTATTATCGTTGTTGTAGATTAAATTGGAAAGTCTGTGATAAGGCATGTTAAGTCTATCTCGTCTTTTCTTTTGGAATGATCCATATGATATAAACAAAACGAGCAAATATGCAACATTCACAAATGGCATTATATACGCGTATATTATATGTATATGTGTTATGGGGAAAGGTTACGGTGTTATATATGCACCAGCCACCTAATCAATTTGCATATGCTTATGGTTTCATCGATGGAGGCCGTGATGATATGTTAGGATGCCCTCAGAGGCTTGATGATGTTATGTACGCATATACCTATGCATGATATGACATTAATACCCATATACATGACACTACGAAGATTTCATGATTACTGAGCTATTCAGACTTACAAATTGACTCATTTACTGAATGTTTCTTTCACGTCTTTTATATACTTCGTTTCATGCCTTACATACTCAGTACTTTATTAGTACTAAGGTCCCTTATTCCTGGGGATGCTGCGTTTCATGCCCGTATGTCTTGATAGACAGGTTGACAGTCCTCCAAGTAGGCTATCTTCTCAGTGTAAGGTGTTGGTACACTCCATTTGCTCCGGAGTTGCCTATTTGGTCAGTATGCTCTCGCCATGTATTAATTGGTATGGTGGGGCCCTATCCCAACCATCATGATTTTTATGTACTCTTAGAGGCTTGTAGACAGATGTCGTGTATATGGGTACTTGTATGGCCTTGTCGGTCTATGTATTGAGTCTACAAATGATCATGTCGCCCTTATAGGCCCTTATGTCACATGTCTAGGTTTCTATACCATGCTGGATCATCATATGTCGAGTATTCATTTACGTTTTATTCTGGTTATCTTATGACGGCCCTTCTGTCCTATTTACCCATGATGGTGTGACAAGAAAGATACATTACGTTGGTACTCGGTTGAGTAAGGCACAAGGTGCTCTTCGCGGCCCTCCGATTTGGATTGTGACAATAAGGCATCTAAGGAGCCATCTAAATACTCGACAGGTAGCTGAAGCTGTAGGCGAACTTTGCAAGCAATAGAAACTGATCCTATGAACCCCCGAAATCCATAACATAGGCACATAGCATATCCTCCAAGATCAGAATGGTGGTCTCGGACTGCCCGTCTGTCTGTGGTTTGAAATGTTCTACGCAACTTAACTTCTGTGCCTAACTCAATGTGAAGAGTGTGCCTCGATTGGAGATAATGTACACTGGCACACCATGGAGACGAACAATCTCATGGATATAAGGCACAACCGGAATGAAATGTGCAGATTTGGTCAGTCTATCAACAATAACCCACACTGTGTCAAATTTCTTCAAAGTCTGTGGGAGCCCAACAACAAAATCCATGGTAATACGATACCACTTCCACTCTGGAATATCAAGTCTCTGAAGTAAATCTCCCGACATCTAATGCTCGTACTTCACCTCCTGACAACTCAAACACCGAGCCACATACTCAACTTTATCTTTCTTCATTCTTCTCCACCAAAAGTGCTGACTCAAATCCTGATACATCTTGGTGACACCTGGATGAATGGAATACCACGAAGTGTGAGCGTCCTCAAGGATAGACTAATGAAACCCATACATATTGGGATCACATATCCGGCCCTACATGCGCAATACCCCATCATCTCTAATAGAAACCTCCTTGGCATCGCCGTGCTGCATTGTGTCTTTAAGGGTAAGCAAATAGGGGTCGTCATACTGACGCGCTCTAATGCGCTCATACAGAGAATACCGAGAAACCACGCAAGTAAGTGTCACGCCTCAAACTCAGGGTGCGCGACCGGCGCTTAATCGAGATTGCTCGACCGAGCAAGCATGTGCATTACCTTCTACCAGAACTTATTCAAGAATTACAGTAAAATCCATTTTATTAATTAAGCGGTGAGGAGGATTAAGTAAACAACAACTCAAACTCGTTATAAGTAGTTACATCATTTATAAGTTTCAAAATACACACTATTTCATAGTTTGATGTGGAACGTGTGATACAATTACAACATTACCAATTTTACATTCCCCATACCAATATTCCACCCACGCTATGTCTACGGATCCTCTATTAGATACAAAAGAGTACAATGATAGTGCCGGTAACAAAGCCCCGGCTATACCTCAAAACGTAGTGATAAAATGAACAAAAGATACATGACCCCGAGTAAGGTGGGGCTCACCAAATCAGTTGAAAAAAGTGTGTAGTGCTACCGCTGATTAGTGTCGCCTGCTGTGGAACCACCTCCATTCATTAAAGATGCAACATCCCCGACAAAAGGGACGTTAGTGCTGTTGAATAGTACTAGTATATATACTAAACACTCTCTCAAAGAAACGAGCAGTAATGCAAGTAAGGACAGTCGTAATATCAGTTAAAGCCTCAAACAATTACCAAATATCTAATTATAGATAAGATAAGTTTTAAATAAATATCAAAATTTTAAGTTGGGAAATCTTTGGTACCGGTATACCACTATTCACATTTTGATTACGATTTCCAACAGAGTCACCACCATGTGTGCGACATGGCGTCCGATCATGACCCAATCGGCTAGGACGTCTCACCATAGGCCGCCTTAGTCTCGACAGGCAAAAATAATCCATCAAAGCATCGGCATACTCACTCCACCTCACCGAAGGGCTCCCCTCCTCACGGGAGTCCTCACACATCTCAAACACCAGGACCGGAAGCTGGGGCTGGAGGTCGAACCAGAATATTAAGTTGAGGATTTGTTGCACCCTCGTCAGGTGTAGGAACTGGTGCACCCTGAGCAGGAATAGTACAACCATGCGGTGTAGTAATCAAGGGAATATCCTCACCCCTCGGGTATTCACCAGCATCATCAATGATAGAATCAACTGCCACTTCTGGGGTAACATCGGCTTCTTAGCCAGTTCTTGCCTTCTTCTTAGGCGCCATTTACTGAAAGTTAGAGCAATGCAAGAGTTAAAGGAGGAACAATCGTACAATCAGCTTTATCGCACGATCAAGAACATCAAAGAAGGTTATTATTCCTAAATGTCCAAGTATCCTTCTAATTATAGATGTGTTCGACAACACACCGATAAGAAGGACTCTACTAGACATGGCTCCGAGACATTCTAGGACACTTTAAAACATTACGCTCCGATACCAAGTTTGTCACATCCCAAAGTCGGGGAGCGCAACCGGCGCTCAACCGAGTGAACCCGATCAAGCAAGCCCGTTGAATTCTTTCTACCCAAACTCTCCCATGATTTAAAGAGAACACGTATCTTTGTTAATTAACCAATAAGGAGATCATGTAGACAACACCAAATTCATTACTATTAGTTAGTTCATTTAATAAGTCTTAAAATGCATACATTCTCATGGTTTGAAGTGGAACAAGTGATCAAAACGCAACATACTTTGTTTGACTTTCCCAGCACCCATTTACACCCACAATATGTCTACAGAGCCTATAATAAATACAAAGAGTAAAGTGATAGTTCCATCAACAAGGCTTTGGCTATACCTCAAAACATAATGATATAATGAACAAACGATACATGACCCCGAGTGAAGTGGGGCTCACCAAGTCAGCTGGGAAGAGAGTGTGTCGCTATCACAAATGGCGTTATATACGCGTATATTATATGTATATGTGTTATGGGGAAAGGTTACGGTGTTATATATGCACCAGCCACCTGATCAATTTGCATATGCTTATGGTTTCATCGATGGAGGCCGTGATGATATGTTAGGATGCCCTCAGAGGCTTGATGATGTTATGTACGCATATACCTATGCATGATATGACATTAATACCCATATACATGACACTATGAAGATTTCATGATTACTGAGCTATTCAGACTTGCAAATTGACTTATTTACTGCATGTTTCTTTCACGTCTTTTATATACTTCGTTTCATGCCTTACATATTCAGTACTTTATTAGTACTAAAGTCCCTTATTCCTGGGGACGCTGCGTTTCATGCCCGTATGTCTTGATAGACAGGTTGACAGTCCTCCAAGTAGGCTATCTGCTCAGTGTAAGGTGTTGGTGCACTCCATTTGCTCCGGAGTTGCCTATTTGGTCAGTATGCTCTCGCCATGTATTAATTGGTATGGTGGGGCCCTGTCCCAACCATCATGATTTTTATGTACTCTTAGAGGCTTGTAGACAGATGTCGTGTATATGGGTACTTGTATGGCCTTGTCGGTCTATGTATTGAGTCTACAAATGATCATGTCGCCCTTATAGGCCCTTATGTCACATGTCTAGGTTTCTATACCATGCTGGATCATCATATGTCGAGTATTCATTTACGTTTTATTCTGGTTATCTTTTGACGGCCCTTCTGTCCTATTTACCCATGATGGTGTGACAAGAAAGATACATTACGTTGGTACTCGGTTGAGTAAGGCACAAGGTGCTCTTCGCGGCCTTCCGATTTGGATTGTGACAATAAGGCATCTAAGGAGCCATCTAAATACTCGACAGGTAGCTGAAGCTGTAGGCGAACTTTGCAAGCAATAGAAACTGATCCCATGAACCCCCGAAATCCATAACATAGGCACATAGCATATCCTCCAAGATCAGAATGGTGGTCTCGGACTGCCCGTCTGTCTGTGGTTTGAAATGTTCTACGCAACTCAACTTCTGTGCCTAACTCAATGTGAAGAGTGTGCCTCGATTGGAGATAATGTACACCGGCACACCATGGAGACGAACAATCTCATGGATATAAGGCACAACCGGAATGAAATGTGCAGACTTGGTCAGTCTATCAACAATAACCCACACTGCGTCAAATTTCTTCAAAGTCTGTGGGAGCCCAACAACAAAATCCATGGTAATACGATACCACTTCCACTCTGGAATATCAAGTCTCTGAAGTAAATCTCCCGACATCTAATGCTCGTACTTCACCTCCTGACAACTCAAACACCGAGCCACATACTCAACTTTATCTTTCTTCATTCTTCTCCACCAAAAGTGCTGACTCAAATCCTGATACATCTTGGTGACACCTGGATGAATGGAATACCACGAAGTGTGAGCGTCCTCAAGGATAGACTCATGAAACCCATACATATTGGGATCACATATCCGGCCCTACATGCGCAATACCCCATCATCTCTAATAGAAACCTCCTTGGCATCGCCGTGCTGCATTGTGTCTTTAAGGGTAAGCAAATAGGGGTCGTCATACTGACGCGCTCTAATGCGCTCATACAGAGAATACCGAGAAACCACGCAAGTAAGTGTCACGCCTCAAACTCAGGGTGCGCGACCGGCGCTTAATCGAGATAGCTCGACCGAGCAAGCATGTGCATTACCTTCTACCAGAACTTATTCAAGAATTACAGTAAAATCCATTTTATTAATTAAGCGGTGAGGAGGATTAAGTAAACAACAACTCAAACTCGTTATAAGTAGTTACATCATTTATAAGTTTCAAAATACACACTATTTCATAGTTTGATGTGGAACGTGTGATACAATTACAACATTACCAATTTTACATTCCCCATACCAATATTCCACCCACGCTATGTCTACGGATCCTCTATTAGATACAAAAGAGTACAATGATAGTGCCGGCAACAAAGCCCCGGCTATACCTCAAAACATAGTGATAAAATGAACAAAAGATACATGACCCCGAGTGAAGTGGGGCTCACCAAATCAGTTGAAAAAAGTGTGTAGTGCTATCACTGATCAGTGTCGCCTACTGTGGAACCACCTCCATTCATTAAAGATGCAGCACCCCCGACAAAAGGGACGTTAGTGCTGTTGAATAGTACTAGTATATATACTAAACACTCTCTCAAAGAAACGAGCAGTAATGCAAGTAAGGACAGTCGTAATATCAATTAAAGCCTCAAACAATTACCAAATATCTAATTAGAGATAAGATAAGTTTTAAATAAATATCAAAATTTTAAGTTGGGAAATCTTTGGTACCGGTATACCACTATTCACATTTTGATTACGATTTCCAACACAGTCACCACCATGTGTGCGACATGGCGTCCGATCACGACCCGATCGGCTAGGACGTCTCACCATAGGCCGCCTTAGTCTCGACAAGCAAAAATAATCCATGAAAGCATCGGCATACTCACTCCACCTCGCCGAAGGGCTCCCCTCCTCACGGGAGTCCTCACACATCTCAAACACCAGGACCGGAAGCTGGGGCTGGAGGTCGAACCAGAATATTAAGTGGAGGATTTGTTGCACCCTCGTCAGGTGTAGGAACTGGTGCACCCTGAGCAGGAATAGTACAACCATGCGGTGTAGTAATCAGGGGAATATCCTCACCCCTCGGGTATTCACCAGCATCATCAATGATAGAATCAACTGCCACTCCTGGGGTAACATCGGCTTCTTAGCCAGTTCTTGCCTTCTTCTTAGGCGCCATTTACTGAAAGTTAGAGCAATGCACGAGTTAAAGGAGGAACAATCGTACAATCAGCTTTATCGCACGATCAAGAACATCAAAGAAGGTTATTATTCCTAAATGTCCAAGTAGCCTTCTAATTATAGATGTGTTCGACAACACACCGATAAGAAGGACTCTACTAGACATGGCTCCGAGACATTCTAGGACACTTTAAAACATTACGCTCTGATACCAAGTTTGTCACATCCCAAACTCGGGGAGCGCAACCGGCGCTCAACCGAGTGAACCCGGTCAAGCAAGCCCGTTGAATTCTTTCTTCCCAAACTCTCCCATGATTTAAAGAGAACACGTATCTTTGTTAATTATCCAATAAGGAGATCATGTAGACAATACCAAATTCATTACTATTAGTTAGTTCATTTAATAAGTCTTAAAATGCATACATTCTCATGGTTTGAAGTGGAACAAGTGATCAAAACGCAACATAATTTGTTTGACTTTCCCAGAACCCATATACACCCACACTATGTCTACGGAGCCTATAATAAATACAAAGAGTAAAGTGATAGTTCCATCAACAAGGCTTTGGCTATACCTCAAAACATAATGATATAATGAACAAACGATACATGACCCCGAGTGAAGTGGGGCTCACCAAGTCAGCTGGGAAGAGAGTGTGTCGCTATCACCTTCTCACTCATCTTTTCTAATGCTTACTCCTATCTAGCTAAAACCTTTTTGCTCTACCATACTTTAGCTTGCGACCTACACATATCTATTCATACTACTCGCAAGCTTCCTTTCACATGCTAGCACAATATACTTCCTTCTGTGCCTTCTCAGTTGTCTTTAAATGTAAGCAATTACTTTTCCTGGTCATTCTGCCACTTACTGCATGGATACTTAGCTTATCGTAGTGCCCGCGAATACTGGAATTCCCTGTAACTCATATGATTTCAAATATCACTTTTGACTTTCGTTCATTAGTCACGATAGGTACCACTTTGTTATGAAGTGCATCCAATGTTGTAGTGAGACTATTATTACAAGACCATTTCTTCTTCAAGTTACTATTCTTAGGTTGAAGCTTTCTTCCTTATTTCCTCAGCTAGTCTTTCCTTGTAGTACTTAGGGAAGACCCTCCGAGTCTTGTAAAGTTGCGAGCTTATTACATCATATACCGAAGGGGAGGTGCCTCGGTGTATGTTGTTTGATGATGATATAGTTCTGATTGATGAGATGATAGGCGGCGTTAACGAGAGGTTGGAGGTTTGGAGATAGACCCTCGAGTCTAAAGGTTTGAAATTGAGTAGTATTAAGACTGAATATTTGGAGTGCAAGTTCAGCGATGTGACGTGAGAAGCAAAATTGGACGTGAGTCTTGACTCACAAGTCATCTCTGACAGAGGTAGTTTCAAATTCCTTGGGTCAATTATCCAGGGGTTGGAGAGATAGATGAGGATGTCATGCATAGTATAGGGGTGGGGTGGATGAAATGAAGGTTATTGTCTGCAGTACTGTGTGACAAAAATGTGCCACTAAAACTTAAGGGCAAGTTCTATAGAGAGGGCTAGACTGGCCATATATTATGGGGTAGAGTGTTGGCCAGTCAATAATTCTCATATCCAGAAGATGAAAGTAATAGAGATGAGGTTGTTCAGATGGATGTGTGGGCATACTAGGTTAGATAAGATTAGGAATGAAGATATTTAGGAGAAGTTGAACATGGCTCTTATAGATGACAAGATGCGGGAAGCAAGGGTTAGATGGTTCGGGCAAGTGCAGATGAGAAGCCAAGATGATCCGGTTAGGAGGTTTGAGCGGTTGGCTTTGGTGTTATGAGAAGAGTAGAGGGAGGACTAAGAATTATTGGGGTGAAGTGATCAGGCAAGACACGACTCAACTTCATATTTTTGAGGATGTGGCTCTTTATAGGAAGGTGTGGAGGTCGAGCATTAGGGTTGAGGGTTAGGAAGGAGTCGAGCATTTTTCTCCTTTGTTCCAAAGGGGGGATTAGTCTCTTAGGGTATTGTCTTAGGCTATTAGTGGTGTATGTTAACTCCGCACTAGTTTTCCATTTTTTCACTGTACAATGGCATTATTACTGGTTGTTGTTATTACTTTTCCATCAATTTTCTTTTTCCTATGATGCTTATATTATTTTTCTGATTTTTCTTGCCGTCACAGAATCTATTGTCTATTTCCATCTCATTGAGTTGAGGGTCTCCTAGAAATAGCCTATCTACACCTATGGGGTAGGGGTAAGGTCTAAGTACATATGACACAGCCATTGCAAATGCAAAGCCTACCCCCAACCCTAAGCCTATCGCAAATGCGACGACTGGTCTGCAAATGCAAACCTAGTAGGATCGCAAGTGCGAGAAAGCAATCACAAAAGGGGCCTGCTCCAGTCCCAGCACCCCATTGCAAATGCGATCAGGGGTTCGCATAAGTACCCATCGCAAATGCGATATTAGTTTCGAAATTGCAAAAGTTGGTCCCCTAGCGCAACATCACAAAAGCGAGCAGGATCTCTTAAATGCGGTAATCGCAAATGCGAGAGCAGAACACCTGCAAAAATCCTAACCTCGCTCAAACTCTCTGGGACATGTCCAAAACTCAGCCGAGCCCACAGGGCTCCACTCCAACCATTTGCTCAAGTACATCATCATCATACAAACTCACTTGCGCGATCAAAAAACAAAAATAACATCCACAACAATGAATCAGACAACAAAACACACGAAAATTACAATGAAACTTAACAATTGCAAAAAGACAACATACATCTAATTCCTATTAAACAAACTCGGAATGACACCTAATTTTGCAGACATGTTCCAAATAAAAAAACGGAGTCGTACAAAGTCACAAAACTAAAATCCGATCCCGATAGACATAAAGTCAAACCATGGAAACTTAGGAAAATTCTAAACCTTCAAATTGTCAACTTTCGCCAAAGTACCAAATCAGCCTAGAAACCTCTGAATCCAATTTAGGCCATATGCCTAAATCTAAAATTACCATATGGCCCTATTGGAATAATGAAAACTTTGTCCAGAGGTCAAATACACAAAATTCAATCTTGGTCAACTCTTCCCACTTAAAGCTTCCTAGTTGAGAATCATTCTTCCAAATCAATCACGAACTGCTGACGAACCAAAACAAATGATACACACAAGTCATAATACACCATACATTTCTACGCATGGCCTCAAACCACCTAACTGGATATAAATTCTCATAACAACTTGTCGGGTCAATACATTCTCCCCTACTTAAACATGTGTTGATCCTCGAACGTGCAAGGAATCATCCCAAAGTCATCAAGTCACCGTATAAACTCACCATGCCCTTAAAAATGGGTGATCTCACTTCATCCCAATCTATAAAAGTCTGACAACACAATCTAACTGATGATCATTACCTTAACATTAGCTCACAACGCTTAGAACCCAATCTCCAACTTCCCCAATTAATTATGACACACGATTCTCTCATCTATATGCTGTATAAGTTAGTATTAAACTGCATCAAGATGTAACCATATCCCAAGTGTATTCAAATGATATTCTACATAACTCAGATATACATAGCCATAACTTCCAATCACAATAGTCATTCAAATAGAAAATACTGTACCGGTATCTAACATCCTATCAATAAAAACCTTGTTCCAAATCTTCAACCACAACCAATGATGAAAGAAACATATAGAAACTCATAATCCCCCATCATATCAACCAGTCATAGAGCCCTCTTGCATGACGAGAACCAAAGCCAAAATCTAGGCTGAATAAAGACACTATAGTTCCAAACATAGCTTAATCAAATTTGATGGCACTCAATTCAGGCCCAATAACTTCACCTCATCCAATACAAGCTGCTCTGCTAATATGCCACACAAATCCTACATAAAGCCGCATACCATGCAATAAGTGCATCAAACAAGCAACAAATTCGATGTACCCAATAATTGAAGAGAATCAAATGAGATAACTGCCCCGCAAGCTCAACAGATACCACCATGAAGCGCAATGCAATGAAGCCATCACACATGGGAGAAAAATAACACAAGAATTAAGCCCAAAAGATCATATCCAAACATAACTCTGATATGATGCGTGACCCAATCGAAACACTTGTACACATAGGATACGTCGAGCCGTGATGCTCACAATCAACAACCATATACACATCAATAACAAACATGCGAAGTGCATGATCATAACCATAAAAAAATGGATAGCATAATATACCACAAATAGAAAGACCACAACCAAGGCGCAATCAACCATTCAACACCCCGAGAATCATCACGCTCGAATTTCGCCACAAGGCCCCCAACAGAATCGCATCAGGTAAAAGTAATCAACAGATCACAACACATCATAGCATATGAGAGTAACATATGGAACATATTAGAACACGAATAATATCCACTCCAACTGATAACACATCCCTCCACAATAAATGTGTTGTGTTGACAAATCTGACCTGATGTAGAATACACATTCTCATTAGGCCCACCAATGGCCTCCAAATCAATTCCGATCCTCCCAAAATAGGTAGATAATAATAGAAATTTGCACAATAATCTATCTATAACACATGCCTATGAGAATCCTCTTCGTCTTCAAATCCCTAGAATACCATAATCTCCCAATCCCAACTACATTATTCAAATTACTGACATATTCATCATACACAATCGTTCCACGAGAAATACTTCCATAATTCCTTATTGCCACATAGATAAATCTGAACATCAGTATTCAATCAATTGGGCCATTAGCGTAATACATGTCAGGCATATGCAAGTCAAAGCACAATGCGCCTTTTGGAGTGCGTACCCTTCTTAGGTGGTACCAGATAATGATAGCATTCTTCTAAACATATGAAACCGTCCATGCTATCTAGAACTTGTGACCCCATACAGGAGAAAAATCATAACACGCAACATGTTCCTTATGTTGCTGGCAGACATCCTGCCCAAACTGTCCTCGACACTATCAAGAACTATTCGAAACCCGTCCTCACATAAATAAGCAATCAGAACTGAATTTTTCCAACTTAACCAAGTCTCGCAAGCCGTCAAACCCAAGTGTATTGACACAAAAAACCAGTAAAGCATCACCACACAAAAAAAACCAATTACCTTTATTACTATGCTGACCCTACACTACCAAGCTCACCAATTTCTTCGAGTCCTCCTCAACTTGCCTTCAAGTTAACACTTCTTCTTGCCGGTATACTATGATCCTAAATCAAAGATCACCGCAAGATATCCTAGCGCGAACCACGTCGTCCAAAAGCCCATAAACCATTGTATTTATAAGGCCCAATAAAATTTTACCTAAAACCCGGGGTTTCATGGTGCCGAGGTAGGCGTATGTGTTAGTGATAACCGGGGTACGGACGTTTTGGGTTGAACAGTACACTAGGGAGTTGAAGGAAAATGCTTTGAAGAAAAAGGCATTTCTGCATCCTACTATGCGGCTGCAGAATTGCTCTGCGGGCCGGAAAGTGGTCGCAGAGTGAGGCAGTCAATTGGGCAACTTTTGGATTTCATTTTGCGGCCAATTATGCTACCGCAAAATGATTTTGCGGGACAGTACATCAATCGCAAAACCAGCATAGAGATTTTTTGGAGGAAAGTTCTGCGGCATATTATACGATCGCAAAACGGGTTTGCGGGCCGCAAAACGGCCGCATACCCAGGCAGTGGTGCCCAGTTTTGGAGGGCCATTTTTCTGAACGCAGAAGCATTATGCGGTCGCATATGCGACCACAGAGCTGTGTTGGGGCTCTTATTTTTCTAATTTTTGAACCTGAACCCATTCTAATAAAACACCCTTGGGATCGTTTTAAAGGGGAAAACATATATTTCTAGAGTGAGGGAGTGTCATAGAGTTAGAAAAGGAGTTCCTAAGCTTCATCCACCAATTCTTACTCAAATCTTGGAAGATTAATAAGGAAAGCACACTAGGCAATTAGTAAGATAATTCATGGGTATGGGATTTGTTTATTTTGCATGCATGTATTATCAAGGGATGTATGGAGATTGTAGACCTAAAAATGATAAAGCATGGGTTGTGGGATGATGGAATCCTCCATAAAGGACCTTGAAACCATAATATGCACCTAGTGTTTGATAAAATGCTTGAATGAGCTAGAACCATGATCATCTTCCTAATTTTGGTTCAATTTGTTACATTTCTAAAATAGATCGAAGTTGCTAAGAATTCCAGAATATATTAAAGTCTAAAGAAGCTCAAGTGAGGTATGTTGGCTAAAATATTCTCTTAAAATTGAACCCCATGATATCCATGTAAGTCCTGAGTTGCTCATTATGAATCAATTAACCCGGATAAGCTGGTGTCAAAAGACATGTTTGATTAATATGTAATTCAATGCTCTTGTTATGTTGTACTACTATTTGAGAATGTGTTCAAAGTATGGGTTGCATATCTAAATGCCTTGACTTCAACTTGTGTTTCAAGTGAAAGCTAATGAAAATTGTGTAAGAAACCGTAATGCGCCTAGGACTCCTACTTGCTCATATGTGTGCTTATATGTCTTAAATAGAAATGCGTTGTTGTTGGAATGTCCATGATGATGGTTGAAAGTAAAAATGTGTGCATGAAATATGAAACATGAAATACAAAATACGTAATGGGCAATGTGAAATATGAAACACGGCCAACGTGCCAAGAGAAATAATACAATTGTGACCACTAGTGCCAATAAAATGAATAGATATGCAAGAAATATGAAACGGGATGATTGATAGAAAATGATGATGTGTGACATGAGATGGCCTAGCCGATCGGGTCATGATCGGACGCCATGCAGCACACATGGTGGTGACTATATTGGAAATTGTAATCAAAACTATGAACAATGGTATATCGGTACTAAAGGTCTCCCAACTTAAAATGTGGAAATTTACTAGAAAACTTATCTCATTCCTAATTTGATATTTGGTAATTGCTTGAGGATTTTACTGATATCATGATTGTCCTAACTGCATTACTATTCATTCTTATGAGAGGGTGTTTAGTCATATATACTAGTAATATTCGACAGTACTAATGTCCCTTTTCTCGGGGCGCTGCATCTTTCATGGATGCAGGTGGTTCCACAGCAGGATGCACTGATCAGTGATAGCGACACACTCTCTTCCCAGCTGACTTGGTGAGCCCCACTTCACTCGGGGTCATGTATCGTTTGTTCATTATATCATTATGTTTTGAGGTATAGCCAAAGCCTTGTTGATGGAACTATCACTTTACTCTTTGTATTTATTATAGGCTCCGTAGACATAGTGTGGGTGTATATGGGTTCTGGGAAAGTCAAACAAATTATGTTGCATTTTGATCACTTGTTCCACTTCAAACCATGAGAATGTATGCATTTTAAGACTTATTAAATGAACTAACTAATAGTAATGAATTTGGTATTGTCTACATGATCTCCTTATTAGATAATTAACAAAGATATGTGTTCTCTTTAAATCATGGGAGAGTTTGGGAAGAAAGAATTCAACGGGCTTGCTTGACCGGGTTCACTCGGTTGAGCACCGGTTGCGCTCCCCGAGTTTGGGATGTGACAAACTTGGCATCAGAGCGTAATGTTTTAAAGTGTCCTAGAATGTCTCGGAGCCATGTCTAGTAGAGTCCTTCTTATCGGTGTGTTGTCGAACACATCTATAATTAGAAGGCTACTTGGACATTTAGGAATAATAACCTTCTTTGATGTTCTTGATCGTGCGATAAAGCTGATTGTATGATTGTTCCTCCTTTAACTCGTGCATTGCTCTAACTTTCAGTAAATGGCGCCTAAGAAGAAGGCAAGAACTGGCTAAGAAGCCGATGTTACCCCAGGAGTGGCAGTTGATTCTATCATTGATGATGCTGGTGAATACCCGAGGGGTGAGGATATTCCCCTGATTACTACACCGCATGGTTGTACTATTCCTGCTCAGGGTGCACCAGTTCCTACACCTGACGAGGGTGCAACAAATCCTCCACTTAATATTCTGGTTCGATCTCCAGCCCCAGCTTCCGGTCCTGGTGTTTGAGATGTGTGAGGACTCCCGTGAGGAGGGGAGCCCTTCGGCGAGGTGGAGTGAGTATGCCGATGCTTTCATGGATTATTTTTGCCTGTCGAGACTAAGGCGGCCTATGGTGAGACGTCCTAGCCGATCGGGTCGTGATCGGACGCCATGTCGCACACATGGTGGTGACTGTGTTGAAAATCGTAATCAAAATGTGAATAGTGGTATACCGGTACCAAAGATTTCCTAACTTAAAATTTTGATATTTATTTAAAACTTATCTTATCTCTAATTAGATATTTGGTAATTGTTTGAGGCTTTAATTGATATTACGACTGTCCTTACTTGCATTACTGCTCGTTTCTTTGAGAGAGTGTTTAGTATATATACTAGTACTATTCAACAGCACTAACGTCCCTTTTGTCGGGGATGCTGCATCTTTAATGAATGGAGGTGGTTCCACAGCAGGCGACACTAATCAGCGATAGCACTACACACTTTTTCAACTGATTTGGTGAGCCCCACCTTAAGCGCCGGTCGCGCACCCTGAGTTTGAGGCGTGACACTTACTTGCGTGGTTTCTCGGTATTCTCTGTATGAGCGCATTAGAGCGCGTCAGTATGACGACCCCTATTTGCTTACCCTTAAAGACACAATGCAGCACGGCGATGCCAAGGAGGTTTCTATTAGAGATGATGGGGTATTGCGCATGTAGGGCCGGATATGTGATCCCAATATGTATGGGTTTCATGAGTCTATCCTTGAGGACGCTCACACTTCGTGGTATTCCATTCATCCAGGTGTCACCAAGATGTATCAGGATTTGAGTCAGCACTTTTGGTGGAGAAGAATGAAGAAAGATAAAGTTGAGTATGTGGCTCGGTGTTTGAGTTGTCAGGAGGTGAAGTACGAGCATTAGATGTCGGGAGATTTACTTCAGAGACTTGATATTCCAGAGTGGAAGTGGTATCGTATTACCATGGATTTCGTTGTTGGGCTCCCACAGACTTTGAAGAAATTTGACACAGTGTGGGTTATTGTTGATAGACTGACCAAGTCTGCACATTTCATTCCGGTTGTGCCTTATATCCATGAGATTGTTCGTCTCCATGGTGTGCCGGTGTACATTATCTCCAATCGAGGCACACTCTTCACATTGAGTTAGGCACAGAAGTTGAGTTGCGTAGAACATTTCAAACCACAGACAGACGGGCAGTCCGAGACCACCATTCTGATCTTGGAGGATATGCTATGTGCCTATGTTATGGATTTCGGGGGTTCATGGGATCAGTTTGAATTGGCGAAAGTTAGAAAGTTGAAGGTTTGGAAGGTTGAGAAGTTTGACTGGGAAGTGACTTTATTTATATATGGGTCGGATTTTGATTCCAAAAACTGGAATAGGATTATGATTCATACAATTGATGTTGTTAGATATGATTTTTGTCCTCGAGTAGGTCCGTTATATGTTGTGGAACTTGTTGGCATATTCGGACAGTGCCCTGGGGGACCTGGGTGTGCCCGTAGAAGCGAAAATCAATGGGCAGAAAATGGGGTGTTCAATGGTTTTATCTCATTTTCATCTTTTGGACCTAGAGAGTTCGGTTTGTGGTGACTTTTCGAGGAAATTTCAAGGAAATTATCTGGGTAAGTGATCCTAACATTGATTTGGCTATATTACATGAATCCATGGTTATTTTTTTCATCTAATTAGTGATTGTAGTTGGAAAGGTTGGGGAACAATTGTGAAACTTCTTAGACAAAATTTTGGGGATTTGAAAGGCGAGTTGAAGTCGTATTTGAGTAATTCTTATATGGTTGTACTCGTTACCGAATGGGTGTTTAGATTTTGTAAGTTTGGTCGGGTTCCGACACGCGAGTCGAGGGTTGACTTGAGTTGACTTTTTGTTTCTCTTTAAAGATTGCAACTTTATTGTTTGGAATAGCTTCCTATCATTTGGAATTATGGTATGAGCTGTTCTAGCTAGATTCAAGCTGTTCAGAGTTGGATAATCGCGGGAAAGGCTTACTAGTGGATTGGGTTAGCGTGTTTTGAGGTAAGTGTCTTGCCTAACTTTGTGTGGGGGAATCACCCCTTAGGATTGGTATTGTTTTGTGTTAATTGTGATATATGGAAGCTGTGTAGGAAAGGTGACTAGTGTGTACACGGGTTAAATGTGGTAATTGACCGGTTTTAGCTATGTAGATTCATTTCATTCCTTTAATTGAGTTTCCATAATATGTTATATTCATCATCTTTAGTCTATCTTCACATGCTTTACTTATCATTGTTAATAATTGTCATAACTCTTACTTGCTAATTGTCTTTACATGTTTAGTTGAAGTTATTTTCCTCTCTATTACTTTGCCTCAATGTGAATTACGGCCTTTATAAGTCAATACAAAGTTCAACAATAAGATATTCCATGAAATAGGAGAACTTTTGGTTGCTATTGTTGAGACTTTTGTGCATATTGTGGTTTAGCCATGGGCTATTTATTGTGGAAACACTATTATTGTTGACTTCTTTCGCAAGTTGTGATGTTGGGCACTTAAGGTGCGATTTGTGATACTTTGTGTTATTGATACGCATGCGGTGGTATAGGGATTGGGGTCGAAACGCATGCAGTGAGATAAGGTGCGCTTGATACGCTTGTTGCTAGTAGGGAAACTACTTGAAGCCACGCGGTGTGATAAGGTGGGCTAAAATGCGGGAAGCTATTTCGAAAAAAATGATTTTCAAAACTAAATACAGGGCTCCCGCGGTGATACAAGGAAAGATTATGATTTGTTTTGTGATATTAGACTATGAGGCAGTACCTCGGTAGCGATGCTTGATAATACCTTTCTATTACATCAGTTGTGTTTTGGTTGCTTTGTTTTCTTGGCATGTTATTCCTTGTTTACTTTCGTGATGCCTTAATTGCCTTAGTTCAGTGTAGCTATTCTTGGTATATTTTCTTCATTGCTTCATTTTCGTTCTTTAACATTATCACATTATCATATACCTGTTAACTTTTTTAATTTATTCTAGTAGGGTGTTGACCTCACCTCATCACTTCTTTATCGAGTTTAGGCTTGGCACTTACTGGGTACCATTGTGGTGTTCTCATGCAACACTTCTGTACATCTTTTTAGGCAGATCCAGGTACCTCTTACCAGCCTAGGCACCAGTGAGTCGAGCTCGGATTTGCAGACTTCAAAGTATACCTGCCGGTGTCCGCGGGCCTCGGTGTCACCCTCTATCTAGTTCTATTTGATTTTCCCTTTTTACAGATATTGTTGTATAAGGATGTTCAGTATACTCTTGTAAAGCTTGTGACTTCGTACCACTAGATTTTGGGAGTTTTGTTTTGTTAATTTGCAGAGTTCTTTTAGGCTAGTTTATGAGTTATATTAAAGTTTTTATCATTTCTTTAGTTAAATTTTGCATATATGTTAGGCTTACCTAGTCTTAAAGACTAGGTGCTATCACAATATCATGCGGAGGGGAAATTGGGGTCGTGACAATCTTGAAGGAGAAAACCAGACATCAGATATCTGCCATGCCAAAACATGATGAAATGGTTTGAAACCCATCCGAAACACACCTAAATCCTTCGGGGCCCCGTCCAATCACTTTAAACAATCCCAAAACATAACACGAACCTACTCGAGGCCTCAAATCATATAAAACAATATCAAAACCATGAATCGCACCCTAGTTCATACCTAATGAACTAATGACCTTACAACTTCCAAAACTCATGGCAAAACACATCAAACCAACCTGAAATGATCCTAATGTTTGCAAGCAAGTCCCCAATAACACAACAAACCTATTCCAACATCCGCCAAAAAGCACCAAATCAACCTATGGACCTCCAAATACAAATCAACCTATGGACCTCCAAATACAAATCTGGAATACAACGTCCGCCAAAAAGCACCAGGATGTCCAAAATCATCATACAAAGCTATTGGAATCATAAAACACCATTCCGAGGTCTTGTGCACAAAAGTCAAACTCCAGTCAACTCTTTCAACTTAAGCTTCCATCTTTGGGACTATGTGTCCCAATTGACGCCAAGACCTTCCCGAAACCAATCCAACCACCTTGATGCGTTACATAAACACAAATAAATATAGAAGATGCAATAAATAGGGGAATGAGGTTATAATATACAAAATAACCGGCCGAGTCATTATAAATATATATATGTGTGTGTGTGTGTGTCGGGTTGAAAGATGCAAACAATATTAGTATTATATAAGTGGATCTGGTTTTGTGTTGCAACAAAGAAGTTATGTTATGGTTATTCTTGGTTGTTGGTTTCCGTTACCATATTGTGCTGTGAAACTGAGTAGTGAAAATATTCTGGGGCCCTCTTTTATATATTTCTTATTTCGGGAATCATGCTCATTAGATGTTTCCCTATTTCATTGTTGTGTTTCTGCTCATATCCGTACATATTCGTAGTGAGTATCTTGGCATACCCTTGTTACTACTTCGTCGAGGTTGGGCTCGGCAGTTATAGAGTACATGGGGTGGATTATACTTTTACTATACTTCTACACTTCGTGTGTAGATCCTAGAATTGGTCCCAGCGGCGTGTAGCAGAGATTACTCGGACTCGTTTTATAAGGAGACATGTGGTAGAGCTGCAGAGCGTTCACAGACCCTGAAGTCCCCTTACTATTTATGTTACTATTCATTTAGTTTTAGACAATTCTATTTCATTTCAGACTCTGTTTGTTGTATTCTAGAAGATCAGACTAGATATTGTTTGTTACAAATTATTATATTACAAAGTGTTTCAGTCTTAATTTCTTAATATTTTGCTTTCAAATTTTGAAATTGATTAACTGTTGAGCTAATCTTGGCTTGCCTCGCAAGCGTATGTTAGGCACCATCACAGTCTCGGAGTTGGAATTCTGGGTCGTGAAATTTGTAAGGCTTTTGAAGATATATTTTTATGTTCTAATTTTCAAAGGCCACCATAAATTTTTTATTCTTTTTTGAAAAGGAAAAATGATTGAAAATAAAGTAAACAATAGGCACCTGTTAGTTAGAAATTAGTTTGAACATTAGATAATAATATGAAGGGTCATATCTTTTCATGTAAGTTTAACATTTTTGTGCAATTGTTTTATATGTTAAGTATTTAAAAAGGTATTCTGATAATTTAACTTCTAACTTAAGGGCTTCCCATTTTTAATACAATATAGATAAGTTGGGTAAACTAAGAAGCTTTTAATCAGCTTTAATATGCAAAATAAGAAGCTTGCAGGCAATTTCAATATGTTCCACACAAAAATTTAAAAAAGAAAATATATTTTTACTAAATCAAACAGAAGGACTTATAAATCGAACAATATCTTTTTGCCCTTTAAAAAATAAACTTTATCAGACAAAATTAAAATTTAGCTATTTTATATTTAGGACTTTAAAATTAACTTATATTTTGAGTTTTAAATCTTTTCTTATTTGAACTATGTAAGAAGTCCTAAATATTTAGGAGTATGAATTCAATTAAGATTTTTTCTTGTATTAATTCTTTCCCGATTTGAACTATATAAAATAAATATAACATATATCTTCCATTTTATTTCTCCTAATGTAAATAAAATACCTCGCGTTTACAAGAATTATGTATGTTTTACCTTAGTATTGGTTTCTTCTATGAGTAGAGAAGTCGTTAAATCCAGAATTGGTTGAAGCAAACCTTTTTTAACGATCAGGTCATCTTTTTATGTATTAGAGTTCCGTTCCCCTATATTAGGTTTCTCGTATGTGTATTTAATATTTTATGACTTGCGGGTTACTTGTTTAGCTTCTAAAAGGTTCGGGTGTAATTTGGAATACTTAGTGCCATTTATGGAAGCTTAAGTTGTAAGAGTTGAACGAGGTTTGACTTTAATGTAAATGACCTTGGAATTATGTTTTGATGTTTTCAATAGGTTTGTATGGTGATTTTCGACTTAGGCATATGTCCATATTTGGATTTGGAGGTTCCTAAGTTGATTTGGCTCTTTTTGGCGAAAGTTGGAAGTTTGAAGGTTTGGAAAGTTCATAGGTTTGACCAGGAGTTGACTTTGATGTTATCGAGTATGTTTCGGAAGTTGGAATAAGCTCTTTATGTCATTTGGAAATTGTGTACAAAATTTGAGGTCATTCCGAGTAGGTTAGACGTGGTTCGACATGAGTTTTGGAAGTTGGAAGTTTGATTAGTTCATTATGCTTGAATTAAGGTGTGATTTGTAGTTTTGATGTTATTCGGTGTGATTTTAGACCTCGAGTAGTTATGTGTTTTGTTTTGGGAGTGGTTGGTGTGATTCGATAGGGTCGCAGAGGCCTCAGGTGAGTTTCGGATGGGTTCTGGATTATTTGAGGTTGAATTGTGTAACGACCCGACCGGTCATTTTGTGAATTTAAGCCTTGTTTCCCCTTTTGAAGCTTTCCACATGTGTATTTGTGGCTATGTGACTTTTGGGGATGGTTGGTTTGGTTTCAGGGAGGTTGATTTAAGATGTTCTTGAGTCTCATAGTTTGCACAAAGCGTTTTGCAGTTCGATTGGTGATTTTATATGTTATTTTTGTGTTTTAAACGCGCGAGCGAGTTTGTATGATGTTTCTAGACTTGTGTGGATGTTTGGTATGGAGCCCCGGGGGCTCGTGTGAGATTCAAACGTATTTCAGAGTGTTTTGAGTTGAGTTCAATTTTTTGCTGGTTCTGTTGATCATGCAAATGCGAAGACCAGTTAGCATTTGCGAGCCTCGCATTTGAGACGTATCAGGCGCAATTTGCAAAGGTGGACCGGGGCGATAGGCTTCGCACTTGCGAATCCAACCTCGCAATTTGCGATGGGAGAATTGTGCATGGGTTGGTTGCATTTGTCATCTTTTGGTCGCTTTTGCCACCCTTGCTGTCATGAAAAAAAATTAATCTAGTCATGATAGCACCTAACCCATCCTGCTAGGTAAGCCAAATAACATTCAACACAACTCAAACAAGGGTAAGAAGAGTCAATGAACAAAATAACTGAACTTCTATACAAAATCTCAAGGATTGGTAGTACAAGTCATGAGCCACTATGATTTTAGATTTACAAAGCTGGTATGAAAAAGTATTACAACATCTGTTTGAAGTACACATAAATAGAACTCAAATCTAAAACTACCAAGGAAAGATGGTAGCCATGTCTGTACAATGGGTACGTCTTCAGTGCCACCTTCGCCAGATGCAACAACATTAACTCCAAGATCTGCACGCAAGATGCAGAAGTGTAGTATGAATACAACCGACCCATGAACTCAGTAAGTAACAAATCTAACCTTAGGTTGAAACCAGTGACAAGCTCGGAAGAAGGTCAGTGTCTGACACCAATAATCAATAATGACGAATGTTGACGACCAATTTTGACCCTCCCTTTTAAAATTTATTTATTTATATTTAATAATTTACAATGAATGTTTTGGAAATATTTTCAATAAATAATACTTATTTTAACAGAATTAATTTAGTATTAGTGGTTTTGAAATTGATAATTGAATGTTATAATTATAATTATAAATATACCATGTTTACTATTTTTAGATTATTAACATAATTTTTATGTACGTCACATAGGATTTATAATTAATTTTATGAATTATTTTTTATTTTTTAATTAATTAGATTACTATGCTAATAATTCAACATTAGTGTTACAATTTAGAAAACAAGGTATTTTATAAATAATTAATTACTATATTTTGTAGCATATTTGTTAAATACAATTTTACTACATTTTATTGAAAATAATTAAGTTTTTTTAAATTAATTTCAAAAAGATTAAAATCCAAAAGGGTATAATCGCAGTTGTTAATTAAACATGGATTGGCCATCCTTTAAAATTAACTTTGGCCAAAATACAAAGATCCCAGTCCGAAAATACCCAACCTAAACAACCCCTTTAATCCCCGTTAGTAATCTTTGCCACCTCTTTTAAGCTAATCACGACCTACCACGTCACCCGTCTCATCCCCTCACAAAACAAAAACAGATAATGTCAGACGTTGATCCATATTATCAACGGATCAAATTTAATCCCGCTTTTCTATTTATTTTAAAGGGCGAGTCACATTTTATCTCCGCCATTGGATCACAAGAATTCAACGACCATCGATTTTCCTAGTTTAATTATTTATAAATCCTTAATTATCAAAGCAATCAGAGCTTTTGATTAACAGATCTAATTGCTCTTGTTCCATATCCCATTTTTAACTCCGGGACACCCCCCAACCCTAGCTCATTCATTGCGAAAACAACCGCCCTAGTTTCCCTTTTCTCTCTTCCGTCTCTCAAACTTCATCAACCCTAATCAATAACAGACCTTGCACCAATTTATGCAAGGTCACAAATTAAGTCTAATCATCCCCTTTCCCCCTACATCAGCAAATCTAGTCGATTTCCCCATTTCTATCATTAAATTAGAAAGCCCCAATTTGATACCCTATACCTAAAAGACGAAACTTCAACTCGTCTGATTTTTCCTTGGTCCTTGAAAATCAATTGCATGCATGGCTATCGCTTTAGTGTTATCATCATTATTCTTGGTCCAGAGGTCATGCATAGCGACCTCTAGATATTAGGGATTTATCCGGTGGCTTTTGATTTCAACGGACAGTTCCCCTATCTTAGGTAAAAACTATCACTTCTCTCACATCTGACTTCTATCTGACTTCTCTGATTTCACTCGATGTTGCTCACATAATCAGTTCATCGTCACTCTCCACTACCATTACTTGAATCTATTGAAACCCTAAGCCTCAATGGCCACTATAAATAGCAGCCTTCAATACTCTCAACAAGAACACACCAACACCTAACATTTGAGAAATTAATATAGTATATTGTTGTTTAGGAATTTTTGATTAATGTTCGAGTTCTTACTCAATCTATGCTTTTCTCTCTCTTTCTGGTTCTGAGTTCATTACTGATTGAAAGCTTAATCTTTTGTCTACCTAAACGGCTAATTTGAATACTCGTTTGGTTTGGTGCTCCAAAGGAGGTGAGCAAAACCTTGACCCTATTTTTCTTTTGTTAGTTTTAATTACCGAACATGAATTATTCTATTACCTCTTTCTGAATGATGTTGTTACTAATGTGTTCATTCTTGACTATTTTATGTGCTTATTAATGATTGTTAAATAGATTCTGAGATCATGAACTTCCTTAAGTTATAGAAACTAGAGTTAAGTATTGATCCTACTGACATTTGATAACCTACCTTTCTTGTAAGTATTAAAAATAGCCTAAAAACTCCCAAGCCTTCCTGATATTTTGTTTCTGATGTTCTTTTAACAATACAATGACAGTTATGCTAATCTGCCTCGAGTGTTAATTGCATTTCGTGATGGTTCACTTAATAACCTAGACTTAAACAAAGTGTGTACTTGTTTAGTGGTGAAAACTAGATTGTTATCTTAGTTTAGGTACACTGGCTCATGACCTTTAAGTTAGTTTTATCTCTTTGACATGTCTTTGTGGTTCTGTTTATTTTAGAAGCTTATTAATCATCTGATCGAACTCATGACTGCTCATGTAAGCATGCCCTAAGCAGGTTGGATCTTTGTATCACTTTTATGTATATTCTAAGATTGTTATACACTTAGCTTAAGCTATAAGGTATGGATAAGATTTTTTATGTTATGATATCATATTTGTTAAGGTAAAGTGTTGCTGTTAAGTTCCACTATACTTGAAACTCCTTACTTGATATGCTTAAAAATGTTCCCCGATATGATGATACCTCTACCCGTTTCCTGAAGCTCGTATGGTGACACTGTTATCTTGATGATGATAATTCTTTCATTTTGAAATAATATGACACCTGCTAAATGTCCCCTGTGTGTTCTTGTGATTTTGCACTTATCTTGATTCTTCAATACTTCTACTTGCCTTCCATAACCATGTATATGTCTATGTTGTCCTTAGACTTTCACCAAACTTACATGAATGAACCAGACAAAGTTCATGACTTTTAAATGAATCTTCTGTTGCTACTATTTGAGTATAATAGCATGTTTGATCTCTAATAAGGTTTTCATGAAGTTGAGTGCTTGTATAAGGAAATGATCATGCCATTGGTTTTATTTAGAGTAAAGCAGGACTGATAGCTTGAGATTCTGTTAATACTCTTAGAATTTCTAATTGAAGGTGTGAATCTATGACCATGTTAATACCTTTTAGAAGTTCTTATTATGTTTGTATCTCTGTTAGTACATGTAGAAGTTATAACTATGGCTGCTGGTTTGAATCTCTATTAATACTCTTTGGAGGTTCTACTTGAAGTCATTAATCCGTACATCCTAGTTGAAGTTATTGATTTGTACCTCTAATTGATGTTGTTAACGTGTATCTATATTAGAATAATTTAGAATGTATCAGTTTGTAGTGATTAACCTGTAATGTTGTTAATACCCTTCTGAAGCTCTAATTGTAGTTATTAATTTGCACCCCTCATAATACTCCTTGAAAATTCAACTGAAGCTGCTAACTTACATCAATGTTAATATTTTTTAGGAGTTCCCACTGAAACTGTTAACTTGTGTGTGTGCTAGAAAACCGGACTTAAGTTAAGACCAATCTTTGATTAAGCTAACTAAAAGTTATTTTTGAGAAGTGTATCTGTGAGCATGGATTTTACAAAATGCATTTACTTTACTCCTAAAACATGTGATCTCAGGTGTTTGATTTTCTAACAGAAATCTGATGATGCTCTTGTCTTTATGTATGCTTGAAGTTGATTTCTTTTGAGCATACGTAACATGTCATGTCATTCATAGTGAATCATACACTTATATTTTGAAATGTGGTTACAACAATGTGAATAGGTTGTCTTGCAGTCTTATGATATTCTACATTAATTATTAGGGGGAAAATATATATACTTTTGTGGTATGATATCACTATGATGTTGGGATTTGCATTTAAAGTCCGTCATAAACATTTAGACCTATAGGGAAGAATGAGCACGAGTGTTTAGGTGTATTTGGGAGTAGAGTTTAGTTCCTAGTTAGGTTACTCTCCCTGATACAAGCAGTGCCCTAGGCCCTGAGACCCTTGGGAACTTTGAAGTGTCAGGGATCCAAAGAGTGTTGTGGCCTTGGATGTAATACTACCCTTAGACTCTAATCTATTGACATTCATTACTCCCTTTAGGTTTAGTTTTTAATGACAATAAAAGGTTTTTAATATGAATCACATTGCCATAAGTGACCCCACATTGGTATGGTTTTCATATTCTGGATTATTCTTATTGTTTGTTATAATTCGTTAGGCCTTTACTAATTTATTTAAAGTATGAATTTATGCATAGAGTAGAATATCTAATGACCTTCTTTATTTCTTTCTTGCTGAACATGTATTACCATTGGGCCTGCCGAATTCTCAAAGAACTCAGGCCCAAGTCATGTACCTGTGCATTTGGAAGTATGAAGTCTGTTGTTGTCCATTTTCTACAATTTGCTGGGCCTACCTCTCTTCAAGCCCAAACCAGAGTCACTACTTCCTCTCTACTGCTTTATTTACGTTCATTATTGTTTTACACCTGTATATAACACTTACCATATTTGATTGAATGTTTTACTCTATATTTTGAATCATGTAGATAATCTAGGAAAGCTTAAAAAATATAGGATTAAAAGAAATATTAGTCCTAGTAGTAGATAATCCTAATTCATTAATCATATGTTGTTTATACTACTAATCTCTACCAATTTACGAAGTCTTTTGGAATCAAAAACAACTTTTGCAAGGGACTGTCTTCTCTTTCAAAAAAGAGAAATGGAACCCGAAATTGGCCTCCTAAATCGAGTATTCCTATAAAAGTCCCGATGCCTAGTTTTAAAAGGCTTCCCAACGATTTCTTCAAAGTAAAAATAAAATATGAAAATCAAAGGTATATTTTAGACCCATTTTTACAATACCCTTATTAGAGTTACATAAATTGCCACAGTCTTTAAATTCAAATAATTTTTTATAACTTTGCCCTCGTCTCACATGTTTTATAAACATAAACATCATATACAATACCCCAAACCTCTTTCAAGCATATATACATACAAACATTATCTTCAAGACTTTTATAAACTTATATCATTTCAAAACTACACATCCTCTTTTTAAATAGCAAGTTCTAAATTGGATATATATAGTATGTCGTACCCCCAAACACTAGTTAAGCAGAATATAGACAACTAATCCTTTAAATCTAGTCTAAGTCCTATGGAGCTACCTCAGGTAGATTTTAAGGAGTGCCTAACACCTTCCCCTTAGAAAAACAATAACCCTTACCCAAAGTCTCACCGGTTAGCAGACTAATAAAGAAATGACCTTAGTAATTAAATTGATACCCTAGTATGCCTTGAAATTGGTGGCGACTCACTTTTATCATCAACAGAGAAACCACAAGTTGAATCTTGTTTTGACTCGTGAAAAATAGGGTGCAAGAATTAAGGATATGATAATGCAAATAACAGTAATTAACTCAAACGGTTCCGTATTCAGCTCGATCACAAATATGGGAAACGTAGACATGCTTTACAAGTATAACAACTTAAGTCCAAATCATTCATGGAATCACAGAAATATGAGTTTATCAAGAACTATGATTCTCCCACACTTTCAACTACAGATACGCCTTTTCATTTACAAGTTAGCATGAGGTAAATACATCTCTATGCCTACATGTCAATATACATTCCAAGTCATCAAATATCCTATTACCGTCTATCATGAGGAAAATGCATCTCTATGCCTATATGTAAAATATACATGTCAAGTAATAATTTCATAGAGATATCATCAAATACATACAATCACTGCCGTGACCCAAATCCCACTTTGAACCGTGATAGCGCCCAACATTGCCGTTAGGCAAGCCAACAGTGAACGTTTCGTGAACAGTCAACAGAAATATTGGTTTTGTTTCGGGAACGTTTTGGGTTGATTTGGCCCCTTTGGTTCTTAGTCTAGAATCTTAAGTTAGAAATATTGATCGAGATTTGACTTTTGTGAAAACCAACCCAGAGCGGTGTTTTGATGGTTCCAATAGGTTCGTATATTTATTTTTTACTTAGGCGTGTGCCCTAAATTGAATTTGAAGGTTCCTAGCCTAGTTTGGCTTGTTTTGCCGAATGTTGGCAAATTTAAGGTTTTGAAATTTCTTAAGTTTTATTTTAGGTTGACTTTATACCAATTGGGTTTGGATTTTCGTTTTGGGACTTGGAATAGGTTCGTTTTATCATTTGGAACTTGTCTACAAAATTCGGTGTCATTCGAGTTAGTTTGATAGGAATCAGACACTTGGTTGTGATTCAAATAATTCTTGTGTTCATGGTGCAATTTCATGCGTTTTGATGTATGATTCGTGGTTCCGGATGTTATAGCGGTGTTTTGATGGTGTGAGCGACTTTGTAGGAGGTTTTTAGACTTGTATGAATATTTGGTGTAGGGCCCTGAGGGCTCAGGTGAGTTTCGGACTTGTTTCAGATTGGATTGAGCTGGTTACAAGTTGCTGGTGCTGCACTTGTCGCAATTGCGAAGAGGGCAGTGGAGGTCTATATATCGTAGATGCGACTCCCTTATCTCATTTGAGAAGACAATATAGAGTTGGGTTTGGTCGTATTTGTGACCATTGTGTCGCTTTTGCGAAGTAGGCTACCATCACAATTGTGACATCTGAGTGGGCTATCAGGGTTTGCTTTTGCGATACCTATTTCACATCTGAGTGCCTTCTATAGCTAAAGAAACCGGGACTTAGCTTTGTTTATCATATATTAGAACCCTAGACTCAGTAAGAGGCAATTTTAGGAGGCATTTTCACTTATAACAATTTGGTAAGTGATCTTAATCTATTTAATGTAATGACGAGACCGGTCATTTTGAGTGTACGATCCCCGATCCACTATTTACTATCCCCTCTACTTCATATTATGCTCACATGACTTGCTGGGGTGCACAGTGTCGGGTTCGAGAGAGTTTCAAAGTGGAATGGGACACATAGTCTATAAGTGTGAAGTTTGAGTTGTAAGAGGTTACCGTAGTTTGACTTGTGTGAAAACGACTCCGGAATGGAGTTTCGTCTGTTCCAATAGCTACATATTGTGAATTTGGTCTTATGAGCGCTTCCGAATATTAATTTGGAGGTCCGTAGGTCATTTTGGCGTTAGTTGGCTAAAGTTGGACATTTGAGGATTTCTAGAAAGTTTGTCCTGGAGTTGACTTTTTGAGATCTGGGTCGTATTCCGATTCCGAAAGTTGGAATAGATATGTAATGACAAATTTGACTTGTGTGCAAAATTTGGGATTAATCGGATGTGATTTGATAGGTTTCGACGTCGTTTGTAGAAGTTGGAATTTCTTAATTTCAATAGGTTGAATTGAGGTGCGATTCATGTTTGCGATGTTGTTTGATGTGATTTGAGGGCTCAACTAGGTACGTTTGATATTTTAGGACTTGTTGGTGTATTCGAACGGGTTCCCGGGGCCCCCGGGTATGATTCAGACTTGAATCCGGAACAAAATTGGACTTGGTGCATAACTGAAGCATTGATGTGTCTGGTGCAATTGCACCTACGCATTTTGGGCCGCATATGCGACACTGTAGAAGCGAGAAAATGAGCGTAGAAGCGGAAAGTCCTCGGAGGCTTGTTGATCATCGAAGCGGACATGGTCTGCAGGAGCGCGTGCACATAAGCGCTCCTTGGCCGCAGAAGCGAAATTGCAGGTGCGCATTTGGGTCCGAAGAAGCGGGCGTGCCTTGGCTAAGTGAGAAGTTCACCTGCGATGGAAATTTCGCTGGTTCGGAACTGTAGAAATGGATGTTGGTTCGCAGGTGCGACTTTGCTTGGCAGAAAAGGGCCAATTCTGAGGGTTTAAGTTCATTCTCCATTTTTGAACTTAGAGAGCTCGTATTGAGGCGACATTTCGAGGGTTTTTCAGAGGAAACATTTGGGTAAGGATTCTTGACTTGTTTTTAATTAATTTCCACTAAGATATCATTTATTCTTCATCTAATTACAGTTTTGGGTTGAGAAATTTGTGAAAAAGGTGGAGACATCCTTAGGCCGAGTTTTGAGGTTTTGATTGTGATTTTTGTATCGGATTTGAGAAATTTTGGTATGGGTGAACTTATGGTTGAACGGGTGTTCGAATTTTGTGACTTTTACCCAATTCTGAAACGTGGCTCTGGGTCGACTTTTTGGGGCGATTTTCTAATTTCTTGTTGAAGTCTTGATTTCATTAATTGGATTAGTTTCTTATAGTTATATTCATGGTATGAAATTGGTTTTGGCTAGATTTGGGCCATTCAGAGTCGGAAAGTCGAGCAAAAGGCATTCTTATTGACTGATTGAGCTTGGCTTGAGGTAAGTGACTTGTCTAACCTTGTGCGGGGGAAATCCCCTAAGGATTTGGTAGTGTCGTAACAATTTGTGATATGTGAGTGTCGTGTACGCGAGGTGACGAGTGTGTATACGAGCTAAATATTGAAAATTCGGTCTTTGCTAGGTAGTATCCTGTCTATATCTGAATGAGTTATTCCAGCATGCGTAGTTATCATGTTTTTCCTAATATCGCATGTCTACGTGTCTAAATATTTATTTAAAATTTGTGCAACATGCTTAGTCCAATTCCTGTTTCCTTGATTTTGTATTTAGTCTTAAACTGTAGGATTCCTTGCTGTGAATTCGTTGTTCCATCGGTTAAGAGTTATGTATTTACTTTGGGGACTACGAGGTGGTACCTCGGGAGCTCCCCTGTTGCATATTTACTTTTGGGACTACGAGGAGGTACCCGGGGAGCTCCCCCGTAGCATATTTACTTTTTGGACTATGAGGCAGTACCTGAGGAGCTCCCCTGCTGCATATTTACTTTTGGGACTATGAGGTGGTACCTCGGGAGGGCCCCTGTTGTTTACCCCTATGTGTTGAGTTGTTACCTTTCTGCAATTTCTCATTGTTAAACTCTCAGTCTTCCCATTATATTACTATATCTTCTGCATGTTTTCCTTTTATTCTAGTAGGGCACTGACCGACCTCCTCACTACTCTACCGAGGTTAGGCTTGGTACTTACTGGGTATCGTTGTAGTGTATTGATACTACGCTTATGCACATCTTTTTGTGCAGATCCAGGTACATCCTACTAGCCCCGATATCAGTAGAGTGCGTGTTGTTGCTTGGAGACTTCAAGGTATATCTCCCAGTGTTCGCAGACCTCAGAGCCCCCCCCCCAAACCTTTTATGTTGTTCTTTCAATTTTTCTTAGATATTGATGTATAGAGACACTAGTACATTCCTTAGAGCTTGTGGCTTGTGACTACCGTGTTTTGGCACTAATAATTCTCTGAGTTGAACTTTTGCCTTTACATGTTGAGCAGCAGTTTTCAGGTATATATATCTTTTGAAGTTTAGTCGTTATTTAGTTAATATTTTCAGTATTTCTGAAATTGTTAGGCTTACCTAGTGTTGGAGGCTAGGTGCCATCACGGTATCTTACGGAGGGGAAATTCGAGTCGTGACAAGTTGGTATCAGAGCCCTAGGTTCATATGTGATATGAGTCACAAGCAGGTTTAGTAGAGTCTCACGGATCGGTACAGTGACGTCTGTACTTATCTTCGGGAGGCTATGGAACTGTTAGGAAAATTTCACTTCATTGATTCCTTATCGTGCGAAATTGTTGACTTCAGGATTCTAAACTTCTATCTTTCTATTCTCTCACAGATGGTGAGGGCACGTACATCCGGATCATATGACCAAACACTCGTGCCCCTGCTAGAGCCACGAGAGGTCGGGGCCAGGGTAGAGGTTGAGGACGTCCATGTGGTGCAGCCAGAGGACTCGCACGAGCTTCTAGAGAGGAGACACTAGTAGCACTAGTTGGAGCGTAGGCACCTAAGATGCTTGTTACTGCTCCAGTTCTTCAGGATACCCTTGTAGAGTTTCTGAGCATGTTCGGCACTTTAGCTCAGGTTGATCCCACTCGCTTCTGCCACATCTCAGGCTGGGGGAGGCACACAGACTCTTGCCCCATACCCAGAGCATCGGGTTCAGGTCGACCAGGTTCCAGAGGTCATACTAGTGCAGCCGGTAGCCCCAGTTCAGCCCAAGGTGTGGGCAACAGTTTTAGAGGGGGATCAAGTCAGGCTCGGGAGGTACAAGAAGTAACACCCTCTTTCCTTCAGTTTCTTGGCATCAGAGGATGCCCAAGGATTTCTTGTGGAGTGCCACGTATCCTCTGTACCATGGGTATTGCATAGACTAGTGGGGTTGCTTTCATAGCATTCCAACTTAGGGGAGCGGCCTATCAGTGGTGGTGAGCTGATGAGTTGGGTAGTATGGCCAAGGCAGCTTCACTCACCTGGACTCAGTTCTCGAATATGTTCTTAAGGGAGTATGTTCCCTAGAGTCTCAAAGATGCATGGCGTGTAGAGTTTGAGGAGTTGCGCTATGGTTCTATGACCGTTTCTGAGTATGCGGTTTGGTTCAGTGATTTGGCTAGGCATGCACCAGCCTTGGTTGCTAGTGTTCGAGTGCTGGTCTTTCAGTTCATCGAGGGGCTCAACCTCAGTATCAGATTTAGCATGGCTCGAGAGTTGGAGATAAATATTGCAGACCAGCAGGTAGTGGGGATTGCGAGGAGATTGGAGGGTATGCTGACTCGGGAGAGAGAGTAGTGAGGCCAAGAGGTCTAGAGAGTCTGGCCCTTATAGTGGTACTCGTGCCCCAGCTCCAGGTCGTCATGGTAGGGGCTATGTGAGTTGCCCTGTTCATTCAGCACTTCTAGATACCAGTGGTATTCCGGCCACTCCTAGGCCCCAGGTTCCTTATTATGTACCACCAGTGTCTAGCGCACCCCTACATAGGGTGCTTTCAGTGGTCAATCTAACCGATCAGGCCCGAGCTAGCCACAACAGCCACGTCCTCTAAGAGCTTGTTTTGGGTGTGCTGACACTCGTCATATGGTGAGGGATTGCCCCAGCCATAGGAGGGGTGCACCTCCACAGGCTACTCAGGCACCACGTGCTTCACCGGGTTCTCAAGCTATGGGTACAACACCAACTACCACTCCATCTGCTCAGCCAGCTTGAGGTGGAGGTCGGGCAGGTAGATGTCGCCCTAGAAGGGGAGGCTAGACCAGATATTATGCTCTTCCTACTCGTACAGAGGCAGTTGCATCCGACTTTGTCATTACAGGTATTGTTATGCTCTGTCATAGAGATGCATCAGTCTTATTTGATCCAGGATCCACTTATTCCTATGTGTCATCTTATTTTTCTCTGTATTTGGGTGTATCCCGTGATTCATTGAGTTCTCATGTCTATGTGTCTACACCTGTGGGAGATTCTATTGTTGTTGACCATGTGTATCAATTGTGTTTGGTTGTTCTTAGTGGTTTTGAGACCGAAGCCGATTTATTAGTGCTCAGTATGGTAGACTTTGATATTATTTTGGGCATGGACTGATTGTCGCCCCACTATACTATTCTTGATTAGTGCTCAGTTGACGCTGGCTATTCTAGGATTGCCACGGTTAGAGCGGAGAGGTACCTTAGTTTATGCCCCTAGCAGAGTTATTTCATTTCTAAAGGCTCAACGAATGGTTGGGAAGGGGTGTGATGCGTATTTAGCTTATGTGCGAGATGTCAGTATTGATACCCCCACCGTTGAGTTAGTTACGGTAGTGAGGGATTATCCAGATGCGTTTGTAACGGATATTCCAGGCATGCCGCCCGACAGGGATATCGACTTTGGTATTGATTTGTTACCGGGCACTCAGCCAATCTCTTTTCCTCCATATCGTATGGCCCCACCAGAGTTGAAACCGGTAAAGAAGCAGTTAAAGAAGTTTCTTGATAAGGGCTTTATTCGGCACAGTGTGTCGCCTTGTGGTGCTCCAGTCCTGTTTGTGAAGAAAAAACATGGTTTTGTGCGCATATGCATTGGTTAATGCGAGTTGAACAAAGTTAAGTGAAGAACATGTATCCCTTACCTCGTATTGATGACCTATTTGATCAGTTACCGGGTGTCAGGGGGTTTTCCAAGATCGATTTGCGTTCAGCCTATCATCAGTTTAAGATTCGGGAGCCAGATATGCCGAAGACTGTTTTTAGGACTCGGTATGGTTACTACGAGTTTCTTGTGATGTCATTTGGGCTAACCAATGCCCCAGCAGCATTCATACACTTGATGCACAGTGTATTTCCTGCCCTATCTTGACTCATTCGTCATTGTGTTTATTGACGACATTCTGGTGTACTCCCAGAGTCGGGAGGATCATGAGCAACACCTGTGGACTGTGCTCTAGACCTTGAGAGAAAAGAAGTTGTATGCAAAGCTTTTGAAGTGTGAGTTCTGGTTAGATTAAGTGGCATGTTTGGGGCGTGTAGTGTCGAGTGAAGGGATCAAGGTGGATCCCGAAGAAGGTTGACGCAATACAGAGTTGGCCCAGGCCGTCCTCAGGTACGGAGATTCGGAATTTTCTTGGTGTCGCACGGTATTACCGCGGATTTGTAGAAGGTTTGTCACGCCCCAAACTCGTGGAGCGCGACCGGCGCTCAACCGAGTAAACTCGGCCGAGCAAGCCTGGTAGATTTCTTTTTTCCCAAAATTCATCCATGAATAAAAATAATACATATTTTCATTAATTAAACAATAAGGTGATCATGCTTGCATTACCAATTTCTTACAATAAGTTACTTCATTTTAAAGTCTTAATTTCACACGTATTTTTCATAGTCTGAAGTGAGAATAGTAATTCAAACACAACATAACGAGTTTGACTTCCCCATCACCAATAGACAACCCACACTATGTCTACGGAGCGTCTATAGATAAATAAGAGTACTATGATAATGCCAACAACAAGGCCCCAGTTATACCTCAAACACAATACATAAGGAATAAAAGATACATGATTACGGAATGAAGTGGGGGCTCACCAAGTTGGCTGGGAAGAGGGTGTACCGCTGTCACTGATCAATGTTTCCTTCTTTGGAACCACCTGCATCCATTAAAGATGCAGCACCCCAGCAAAAGGGATGTTAGTACCGTCGAATAGCACTAATATGTATAACTAAACACCCCCTCAATAGAATGAATAACATTACAAGGAGGAACAATCATAAAATCAATGGAAGCCTCAAACAACACCAAAACATCAAGTTAAGAATCACATAAGGGTTCACCTAAACTTCCATATCTTCAGGTTGGAGATTCTTAATACCGATATACCATCGTTGACAATACCATTATTCACAATAACAATATTTACAATACCAATATTCACAATACCAATACCACCGTACTCTTAGCACGGAGTCCGATCACGACCCGATCAGCTAGGCTATCTCATTAGAGACATCAAACACAATCACTATCAATATCAATACCACCGTACCTTAAACATGGAGTCCAATCATGACCCTATCAGCTAGGCTAACTCATTAGAGACATCAACCACAAACACAATTTCAATTATAATTTCTAGCACAATCACCACTATGTGTGCGCCATAGTGTCCGATCGTGACTCGATCGGCTATGCTGTCTTATTCGAGACATCAACCTTTTTATATCAATCATCGCATTTCATACTTTTTTCACATCTTTTCATTTCATTGGAACTAGTGGCCATAATTATAAAATCATACTTCGCACGTTGGCCATATTAGTGTTTCATGCTCACCATTTCAATTTCAAACATCATCATCATCAACAACAACAAATACAATTCAACAGTCATCCCACAACCCATTCTTTACCATTTTTAGCTCAACAATCATCCTACACTCCTTGATAATACATACATGCAAAATAACCAACTTCCATACCCAACAATTGTCTTGCTAATTACCCATCTTTAGATAAATTTCAAAATTAGGGGTTAAGGGTGTAAAATCTTACCTCTAGGACAATGACCTGGTGAGTTTTCCTTGTTAATCTTCCAAAAATGGTATAAATCGCCTATTTAACAAAGTTGGGTCGGGTTGTAAAAACCCAAAAATGAAGCTCCGGAATAGGGGTGTGCGATCGTATAATTGATATGCGGTCCGCATATTGGCCGCATAATTTGTGCTAAAAAACCTAAAGTCGTTGGATGGGTCTGCGGTGATTATGCGGCCTGCATACCTGTTCTGTCGTTGCATAATGCACCACAAAATAGGTTTGCGTTCGCATAATGTACCGCAGACTTCCTCCAAATCTGCCTCGCCTCTGCTTCACTCTGCGGCCATTATGCGGTCCGCAAAGTGATTTTGCAACTGCATAGTGGGCCGTAAAAATTTCCTTTACTCGCCAATGCATTGTTCAACCCAAAAAGTCTGAGCCACGAAGAATTTCTATAATACTCACCATGTAAAACCAATTCGGCACCATAAAATATTATATTTCTGTTGCGAAATTTTTACGGGGCCTTACAGGGTTTCGCATCTATTGCAGCACCTATGATTAGGCTGACCCATAAGGGTGCTCTGTTCAGGTGGGCAAAGGAGTGTGAGGAAAGCTTTTAAAAGCTCAAGACAACTTTGACTACAGCCCCAGTATTGGGATTGCCTACAGGTTCAGGGTCTTATACTATATATTATGATGCATCACGTACTGGTCTCGGCGTGGTATTGATGCAGGATGATAAGGTTATTGCCTACGTGTCTAGACAACTGAAGGTGTATGAGAAGAACTATCATGTCCATGACCTTGAGTTAGAAGCTATTTTTCATGTCTTGATGATTTGGAAGCACTATTTGTACGGTGTCCCTTGTGTGATCTACACCGATCACCGGAGTTTGCAACATCTGTTCAAATAAAAGGATCTTAACTTGTGTTAGCGGAGGTGGTTAGAGCTGCTTAAGGATTATGATATCACTATTCTATACCACCCCAGGAAGTCCAATGTGGTGGCTGATGGCTTGAGTCGCAAGACGGAGAGTTTGGGCAGCATAGCATATCTACCAGCAACAGAGAGGCCATTTGTGTTGGATGTTCAGGCTTTGGCTAACCAGTTTGTTAGATTGGATGTTTCTGAGCATAGTCGAGTTTTCGCTTGTGTGGTTTCTCATTCTTCTCTTTATGATCGTATCAGGGAGCATCAGTATGATGACCCCATCTGCTTGTCCTTAACAACACGGTTTAGCACGGTAATGCCAAGGAGGTCACTATTGGGGATGACGGTGCATTGAGGATGTGAGGAAGGCTATGTGTGCCCAATATAGATGGTTTGCGTGAGTTGATTCTCCAAGAGGCTCACAATTCACGGTACTCTATTCATCCAGGTGCCGCGAAGATGTATCAAGACTTGAGGCAGCATTATTGGTAGAGGAGAATGAAGAAGGACATAGTAGAGTATGTAGCTCGGTGCCTATATTGTCAGTAGGTGAAGTACGAGAATCAGCGGCCAGGTGGATTTCTTCAGAAGCAGTTTGGGTGATTGTGGATAGATTGACCAAGTCAGCTCATTTCATTCCAGTGATGACTATTTATTCTTCCGAGTATCTGGCTCGAGTTTATATTAGCGAGATCATCAGGCATCATGGCATGCCAGTATCTATCATATCTGACCAAGTTATGCAGTTTATATCGCGGTTCTGGAGGGTCGTAAAACATGAGTTGGGTACTCGATTTAAGTTAAACATAAATTTCACCCTCAGACGGACGGACAGGTATTGGAGGATATGCACTGTGCATGTGTGATGGAGTGTGAGGGTTCTTGGGATCAGTTTTTTCCACTTGCAGAGTTTTCCTACAACAACAGTCATCAGTCGAGCATTCAGATTGCCCCGTATGAGGCTTGTATGGTACACGGTGTCGGTCTCCAATGGGCTAGTTTAATCCGGGTGAGGTGAGGCTAGTGGGTACAGACTTGGTTTAGGATGCTTTGGAGAAGGTTAAGGTGATTCAGGATCGACTTCGTATAGGCCAGTCCAGACAGAAGAGTTATGCGGATAAGAAGGTTCGTGATGTTGCATTCATGATTGGGGAGTGAGTCTTGCTCTGGGTTTTGCCCATGAAGGGTATTATGAGGTTCGGGAAGAAGGGTAAGCTAAGCCTTAGGTATATCGGGCCTTTTTTATTCTTCGAAAGGTTGGAGAGGTGGCTTACAGACTTGTAGTACCATATAGTCTAACAACAGTTCATCATGTATTCCATGTTTCTATGCTTCGAAGTATCAAGATGATCCGTCCTATATGTTGGATTTTAGCTTAGTCCAGTTGGACAAGGATTTGTCCTATGTTGAGGAGTTGGTGGCCATTTTGGACAAGCAGGTTTGAAAGTTGAGGTCAAAGAATATTGCTTCAGTGATGGTGCAGTGAAGGGTGCATCCAGTCAAGGAGGCAACTTAGGAGACCGAGCATGATATGCGCATCCATTATACTCATCTTATCACCACCTAAGGTATGTCTCTATGCTTGTTCGAGGACTACTGAACTGATAAATGATAACTGAACTGAACAAATGAAGTAACGATATGAATACTCCCTCTTCTGAATGATGAACATCCTCTTTATCTGAATATTAAACTGCGGCATCGGGCCTAATATATATATGCACAAACTGCGGCCTCAGGCCCAAAAATTCATAAGCATAAACTGATGTCTCAGTCCCAAAGATGCATAAAGCATTAACTGCGGCCTCAGGCCCAAATACATGTGTTCACATTCAAGGAATTAAAATCATGAAATGAGAATCACACTGCAATACATGATACTGAAATACTGAATCACACTGAGTTACATAATACTAAAATACTGAATAGTACTAGACTGAGACATGTATTCTTGAACTGATTATGAACACTGAAACTTCAACTATTTATGACATGCTGAGTAAGCTATACTGAGACTTGGGTACATCAAACCAGAGTCTATATTGAATACGCACTGAGCTCATAAACGTTCAGAATGAAAGTCATGAACGAGTTATGAATCTAGAGAATAGAAGTTCTACAACTATTCAAGGAACTAGGCTTAACTATATTTCTGAGGCAATTAGTAACGTCGTAAAGGAAACGTATTGTAGGGAGAATTATTAACTTTCCCAAACATAGAGAGTTAGCCTCACATATCTTGATGCTGGCCCTTTTAAGCGTATCACAATGTTCGTCTCCTCCTTCAATGATAATTGACGTCAATATATATCAAGATGAACCATTATTAGCACTAATTCTCATGTTTTGATCACTTAGGAATTCTATCAAACACCCTTTGGGCGTAAATCCTCACAACCCTTAATATTTGGTTTTTTCTTCACCAAGTTCTCATTATACTACTTCTAAGTGATCCTACAATCCCAAATAGATGTAACTAACACCAATTCTCATCACCTAAATGTTTACAACAATCATAAGTCAACAATCAAAAGCCTACTATAGTTCATATGGTTCTATTTATCAAACCTATTTACTATTCTCTCAAAACTCACCAATTCATATCTATAAATGATTTGGGAGTAGAAGCATTACCCTTTGGAAGTTCAATCCTCTTAAATTCGAGTTCTAGCGTATCCTTTCTCAACAATGGTGTTTCGTTCGAATATCTTGGATGATGGAGGGACCTTGGGGAAGTTAGGTTCTTGAGAGCTTCCCTTTCTAGAGTAGGTTTTCATGTTTGGGGTGCAGGGGAATGAGGTAGGGCTTTTAAATAATTGAACACGTCCTAAAATTGAGGAGGAAAATAAAAATATCTCGGGTAAACCTCTCTTGCGCGAGGCATTGTCAGGGGTGCCGAAATAATTATGCAAGGCACCATCAGAGGCGCCAAAATTACAGTGCCTTGCACTGTCTGGGGCGTTTAGGAAGATGCCCTGGATAGTGCCTTGCACTATCTGTGGCACTGAGTTTTTATGGCCTTGCATTGTCTATGGCCTTGAGTTTTCATGACCTTGCATTAACTAAGGCTATAATACGTACCTCCCATAAATTTAGTCGATTCTATTTAATTTTATACACCTCACTCTCGGTCTTGATCTTAAAACAACTGTTTCCACCCATACTCACCCCGATATGACTTCACATGTCTAGAAGGTCACATTAATACTCATTTCATACATACACAACTAATCCGGATTTATGGGGTGTTACACGCTTGGAGCAGTCATGTGATTCTTTGAGTTAACAAAGAACCAACCGACTAGATTCAAGATCTTCAAACAAAATGT
>NW_027438661.1:0-52100 GCF_000715075.1 Nicotiana tabacum | reverse complement strand
GATTTATGTAATTACAGCTGATTTTAGGTTCTATGGACATGATTTCTAATTAAAACTGATTTTAGATCCTATAGGCATGATTTCTAATTAAAACCAATTTTAGATCCTATAGGCATGATTTCTAATTAAAACCGATTTTAGATCTTATAGGTATGGTGTCTAATCATGTAAAGTAAAGCAGGCAGAATTTATTTGAACCAAAGCAAAACCCTATAGGCATATTATCTAACAAATCACATTTGAACCAAAATGAACCCTATAGGCATGTTATCTAACAAAACACATTTGGACCAAAGTAAAACCTATAGGCATGTTATCTACCCAACTTTATCCACAGTATACAACTACCCTCCCTTTTCACTAGTCACCCTAATATTTATTTATAATTAATTATTACAAACTAATGATTGAATAAAAATTACATAAATAGAAAAGAAATTAAGCTATAGGGAGCCTGAAGTAGGCCCAAAGCAAATCCTGGTGTACCAAGCCTTCACTAGTCTCAAATGCCTAAGATTTTCATAGCCCAATTCATGTTCAGGTGTGTCAAAGTTCCCTAAGGACCTCAAGGATTCCAGGCAGCGCTCACACCCAGAGTTTCCTCAAATAAATACTGATTATGTGCAGTGTGGAAGTGCCAGCCTGATATGCCAGAGTTCAGAGAGATCTCAGGGACCTCTAAGCAGTACACATACCAGATGGGCATAAATTAATAACCTAAGAATAAGTGAGAGTGCTTGACATGATTTGAAAGAGTTTGATAAACAGTATAAAGAAGGGTCTTAGGAGTGAAACGATTTTCTGAAAATCAGTACTAATTTAGTGGTAAAACAGTAGTTAGAAAAGTATAGGAAACAATTTGCAATCAGAACACAAGTCACAGAACAAACTGCTTTAGAAAACTTTTTAGCAAACAATTTACAAACAAGCAAATAGGGGTTGGGGACACATAGAATACACCCTGGTGGAGCACATAAACAACAGGGTGCATATAGTTCTCAAGGGGGTTCTACAGAACTAATAGGTTAGATATAATGTAAGTCATTGAAACATGAAGCAAGGATAGGTTAGATATAATGTAAGTCATTGAAATATGAAGCAAGGATCACAGCAGAAACATGTTGCGGGCATATAAACAACACAACTAAAGTTGCACTGGAGAGACTAGATAACTTAGCAAGAGTAAGGCAAAATAGGCAAGAACTTAAATGGACATGCTAGGCAAGTATTAACAAGTGTAGACATGCTAATCACACACTTACAAAACAAGGTCTAGGCATGCTAGGTAAACAGTAGTCAGCAAACAGGCTAGTCACATGTGGAACAAGGCAGTGTAAGACATGTTAAACAAGATAATAAACAGGCAAGTAAAGTGGAGACATGCTAATTATATATTTGAATAAGGCAGTATTTGGCATGCTAGGTAAGCAGTAAACAAAAGTAGGAATGAACTCAGGTCTGATGAACTAAGGCAGTAAATAAACACATAGGTTTAGATTCTTAAAAATTTAATCAAAAGCATACCAGTTAGAGAAAGAAAACACAAGATATAAGGCAGGTGTTGTGCAATTTCCTGCCTTGGCTTGCAGCTAGCTAGACTAACAAAGATCACAAGTAGTAGAAATGGACAGAGAGCTTTTTAGAGTGTAAAAATAGTGGTTGATGAACTAATGTTCGTGTGTAAGAAGTTAAAAAAAGAGAGTTTATATAGTAGTTCAAGAGTAGAGTAAATAAGGTAAAGTAATCAATAATCAGCAATTAAGGGATTTCAGAATCAATCACACAAATATTCAGCATAGTCTTCTCCTTTAATTAAGGAAAATTAGCCAATGGTAATGACAGGAACTAATTAAGGTAAGAGGTTCAATTAGACTGACTAAAGAAGTAAGAGTCAAAAGCCTTATTAAGGAAAGGAGTTCAAATCAAACCAAAATAAAGAACTTCGGAATAAAATAGTCAAGGACTTAATTAAGGAAAGAATCATGTAAAGAGTCAGTAAATATACAACGGTCAAATGTTAAGGTCATAAATATGGAAACAACCAAGAATCATGCACACGAATTTTAACGGAGCAAATCACTCAACAATTCTGGAAAGAACGTATCAATTCCCATAAACAAATAGGTTGAGTAAAGCTTTTAGGAACACAAAGAAATTAGACAGAAAATAATTCGAAACCCTAATTTGAAAACACTTAAAGAAGAAAAACATGAAAGCATGTCAACATACAGAGATTTGAACAAACAGAAATCATAGAAGTCAAAACCTGAATTATCGTAGTGTTTAAAAATCGGTTAGTAGTAAAGAAGTAAAAGAACCCAAAAGAATAGCAATGGAAGTTTGAAAATGCTTCAGATACCCAGAGGTTCGACCAACAAACAACAAGAAAACAAACAAAAATGTTCAAAAATCGACTAACCAGTAAAGAAATAAGGGAACTTTTTAGGAAAATCAGTGATGAACTCAGGATCACTCCAGATCTACGGAGATCTGAACCGATTCAAGTCCAAACATTAGGTTTCTTGAAGAAAAGAGAAAGGCTAAAGAGAATCTGGCCTTTGAATCAAGGATTTGAACCGTTAGACTTTGATAGAAATCATTCACGGACCATAGACAGACTTTAGAAGAGATTAAAATGAGATCTCGACCAGATCTCTTTGAAATCCTTCCACGAAATCATGCAATCGAGCGACTAAGGGAGATAGGAGACAAGTAGAGGCCTCGTACAGCCATGGGAAGCCATAGATCGGACAGGGATTACGGGATTAGGGCTGATTTTGGGTGGCGGCGTCTAGGGTTAGGTTTAGGTATCAGAAAGAACGGAGAGGAGAGGGTTTCAGGGTGGCTGTTTGGTGAGAATGGCCAGGTTTGGGGGAGTCCTTTGAAACAAAAAAAAAGGAAAGGGGTAATGGTGGTCCGTTGATCTCTGTGATCAACGACTAAGATTGAAGGAATTTGGGGTCGGGTTGGACATTATAGGTTTGGGATGGGTATATTTGGGCTGGTTTAATTGAATTGGGGTTAAAATTGGGCTAGGTAATTAGCCTAAATCCAAAAATAAGAGGGCCATTTGTTAAACACCTTATTTAATTGATAAAACATTTTTAAAAAGAACTAATAAGTTGTAAAAAATAATTTTCATGCCTGGAAATATTTTAAAATAATTACTTAATATTTTAAAAATATAAAAGGTTATTTTCTAGCAACATAATGTAATAATGCATGCATAAGCTATAATTGCAACCTAAAAATACAAATGTAGCTATTTTTGCAATAATTGAAACTTAGTACAAATGCAAATGATAAAATCAAGCCGCAAAATTATTATAAAATAAATATTTGTGATGCAATCAATGATTGTTTTATAAATAAAATGTTAGGATAAATTGATAAAAATATTTTAAAAATGCAGAAATTATGTGAAAAATACTAATTGATGCCAAGGCATAGTTTTGAAAATATTTTGGGAAAAATTGGGTATCAACAAGTAGTAACATAAATCAGCCCCTCGGGCAAAAATAAGTACCATAACCGCCCCTCGGGCAAAATATCAACAGAACCAGCCCCTTGGGCTACCTCACAATCACTCGTATCAGCCCCTCGGGCAATGGCATGAAACAACAATAGCTCCTCGGGCAATATCACATTTCACACTGGGTACCCGCGCTCACTAGGGGTGTGTAGACTCCGGAGGGGCTCCTAACCCCCAAGAGCTATAACAAGCCATCTTGTGGCATAATCAAACTGGCCCTCGGACTCATAACAAGCCACCACGTGGTGTAACAAATCAGGCCCTTAGCCTCATAATCATGAATCAGTACAACACTGTTGCGGCGTGCAGCCTGATCCCATAATATCCTCAATACACAAACTCTCGGTCTCACTCAGTCAGAAATCTCTCAAGCCACTCGAGCAACAATAAAACATGATGCTCAGCCCAAAATATCATTTAAAATATCAAAACGGAGTAAATATGGTTGAGTTATGAAAACAGTAGAATACAGCATGATTGAGTACAAATGTGAAGTAAAACTAGTAAGAAATAGTAGTAAAAATCTACTAAGGATCCAAAACAGTTGGCACGAGGCCCAAATATGGCATTCAACCCAAAACATGATAACACTTTCCAAAACACAATGATATCAAACTGTTTTCAATCAAATACGCGACTTAATAGTCATACGGGACAGACTAAGTCATAATCCCCAACGGTGCACGACCACATGCTCGTCATCTAGCATGTGCGTCACCTCAAAGTAGCACAACAATGTGAAATTCGGGGTTTCATACCCTCAGGATAGCATTTACAATCATTACTTACCTCTATCCGGTCCAAACTCTAGCCCGCGATGCCTTTGCCTCTCGACTCAGCCTCCGGATGCTCCAAATCTAACCAAAAAATAGATTTATACCATAAAAATATGCTAAGGGAACAAAACTCACTCGAAAATAACCAATTTACATCAAAAATCCCGAAATTGGCCAAACCCGACCCCCGGGCCCAAGTTTCAGATTCCGATAAAAATTACAAAACTAAAATCCTTACACTCCTACGATTTCATACATATCAAATACATCAAAATCCGACCACAAACGACCCCTCAAATCCTCAAATCAAAGTCTCAAATTCCAAGCCCTAAATCCCCAATTTTAGGTTTTAGATTCCACAAATTTCATGTTTAATTAGGTAGAAATCACAATAGAATCGAGTATTAAGTCCATAAATCTTACCTCCAAGAAGTTCTTGAATTCCCTCTTTAATCTCCCTTAAGAAGCTCCAAAACCGACTCAAAAATGGTGAACTATGGCCAAAAATCGCGAAAATGGCCTTTTAAACATTCTGCTCAGTGATTTAAATTCCTTAATCGCGATCGCGGGAAGTCTATCGCAATCGCGAAGCACAAACTTCACTGACTCTAAATTTACTTTACGCAAACACGTCGCTTCCCATGCGAACGCGATGCACAGCAATCCTACACCTACGCGATCGCGAACCAGGGACCGCGTTCGCGATGAACAAACGCGTGGTCAACCTCTGGTCCACTTAACCTTACACGAACACGACCTACCCTACGCGTTCGCGAACAACATCCTTACAGCCTTACGCGATCGTGTCCTCAGCTATGTGATCGCATTGAACAAAATATCACCCCCGCTTGGCTAAGCCTACGCGATCGCGGCCTTAAATATGTGATCGCATAGAACAAAATACCTACAATAGAACTGAAGCAAATCTGCAATTTCTCAAACATGCATTTGATTCGTTTAACCACCCGAAACTCACCCGAGGCCCTCGGGACCGAAACCAAACATGCCAACATATCCCATAACATCATTCAAACTTGCTCCAAACTTCGGAACGCTCAAAACAATATCGAAACACCAAATTAACATCAAATTCAAGCCTAAGAAATCCAAAAACTTCCAAATTCCCCTTTCGATCAAAAAGTCTATCAAACCTCGTCCGAATGACCTGAAATTTTGCACACATGTCACAAATGATATAACGGACCTACTCCAACTTTCAGAATTCCATTCCGACCCCTACATCAAAATCTCACCTATCAATCGGGAAACGCCAAAATTCCAAATATCATCAATTCAAGCCTAAATCTACTCCGGACCTCCAAAATACATTTTGATCACGCTCCTAAGTCTTAAATCACCTCCTGAAGCTATCCGAACCATTGGAATTCACATCCGAACCCTTTTCACATAAGTCAACATCCGATTGACTTTTCCAACCTAAGCTTACTCAAAAAGAGACTAAGTGTCTCATTCCTTTCCAAAACCTCTCCGAACCCGAGCCAACCAACCTGTTACCACATAATACAGTTGAACAAGACATAAAGAAGTAGAAATGGGAGAAACAGAGCGGTAACTCATGAAAAGACCGGTTGGGTCATTACAATATCTTAGAAGCATGCTTAGGGGTGTTTGACAGGTAGGACTCGGGCACCCGTCGCGGCCCATCAGTTTGAGTCTTGATAGTGGGAAAGAGGCCTAAAGGAGGGAATGCACTGGCCTTTGAATTTATTCACAGAATAACTGCTTAAATGTCAAGGAGAGTACTAAGGTATTCTCAAGAGCTATAAGTTATGACAATGATAAAAGCATTAGTCAACATTCGGGGACGAATGTTCCAAAGGAGGAAATGATCTTACGCCCTGCAATATTATGTCGATATTATGTCCTGCAGCATTGTCACGACCCAATTCCCGAACTCGGTCGTGATGGCGCCTCTCGTGAAGACAAGGCCAGCCAAACCAAACAGAACACTTCTTTTAAACAGTTAAATATCATAAATAGTTCTAAAGCATGATATAATATCTATAATTTGCAGAATTAACGATAACCTCAGTAAAAAACATTCCGACATAGTCCAAACCGGGGTGTCACAAGTCATGAGCAACTAAGAAATCCGGATACAAGTCTACTGAACACTAAATCCGATACAATAGTTCTTAGAACATGAAAATGATAAGATAAGGGAGCCACAGGGCTGTGGACGCCAACAGCTACCTTGTAGTCTCCGAATCACTGCCTGGACTGGGAGGATCAGCACTCAGGAGCGGACTCTACGACACCTGAATCTGCACACAGGGTGTAGGGAGTAATGTGAGTACTCCGACTCAGTGAGTAATAATTATAAATAATGGCTGAAAGCATGAAAACACGTAAGGAACAAAGCAATTCTATATCAAAGTAGTAAAAATCACATAAAGTAGTAAATCAGTGAGGAAGTCAAGTGAAATATCTTTAAATCAGGTAAAACAGGTAATTTGGCAGGTAAATATCGAGTAGAAATCTGCCTCTCGGGCACAGTATCTATCACTCAAAACAGTATCAGCTCCTCGGGCTCACTCTCATCACTAGTGCTCATTCTCAGCTCTCGACCCATGTATCTCTCATAATAACAGCAATCAGAATAACCGTTACGGCGTGCAGCCCGATCCGTACATTGCTGCGGCGTGCAACCCGATCCATATAGATAGTCGACTGCGCTCACTGGGGGTATGCAGACTCCGGAGGGGGTCCTACAGCCCAAGCGCTATATTGTTGCGGCGTGCAGCTCGATCCATATAAGTATTACTGCAGCGTGCAGCCCGATCCATAACATATATAATATCCTCACCATTGGGTTCTCAACCCCTCTCAATCATTAATCTTACAGCCTCTCGGGCACAATAACAGAAGATAGGGATCTCCGCCCACAAATTCTTCTCATTTAGGAATAGTATGATAAAACCAGCTCGAATCGTTTAAAACAGATAGAAACATGACTGAGGATATGATTTTTAACAAGTATAGAGAGGAAAATCAGTCAAAATTCCCAAAAGATTCAAATAGTTGGCACGAAGCCCAAATATGGAAATTAGCCCCAAATCATGATGATAACAAATATGTTTCAGTGAAATACGTGGTAAAATCATCAGTTGGGACGGACCAAGTCTCAATCCCCTGTAGTAAAAGACCCCACGTTCATCATCGAACGTGTGTCTCAGCTCAATATACCACTACGATGTGCAATTCGGGGTTTTAAACCCTCAGGACATCATTTACAATCATTACTCACCTCGAACCGGCTAGTTCTCTAGATCGTGACGCCTTTACCCCTCGAATTGGCCTTCACGCACGTCGAATCTATCCAAAATCAGAACGAATATGTCACAATATGCTAAGGGAACAAAGTCCAAGCGAAAACATTCGAAAAATATCAAAAATCCCGAAATTAGCAAAACCCGAGCCCCGGGACCATGTCTCGGAATCGGGTAAAATTTATATTTTCAGAATCCTCATACCCTCACGAGTCTAACCATACCAAAATTATCCAATTCCGATACCATTTGGTCCTTCAAATCATCATTTTATATTTTTGAAAGGTTTCACAATTTTCTTCCCAAATTCCATCCCAAATCATGAATTAAATGATGAATTCAATGATAGATTCATGTACTCTATCCAAATCTGAGTTAGAATCACTTACCCCGATGAATATCTAGAAAAACCTTCGAAAAATTGCCAAAATCCGAGCTTTCTAGGTCAGAATATTAAATAAAACCCAAAACCTCGTATTTATAGAGTACCCCTCCGATTTCAGCCTCCGTGGTCCGCACAGAACCACCGCGGTCCGCGCAAAAGCACTGCGGTCCGCACAAAACCACTGCGGCCGCACATCATTTTGTGCGGTCTGCACAGCACATATCGCGTCCGCACTTCCTTTTGTGCGGTCCGCGCGGGTGGGTTCTAAGGCCTGCAACCCTTCTGGATCTGCTACAGCTATGATTTTGGCCTAAAACATCCCGGAACCTACCCGGAACTCCTGGAATTCCAAACCAATTGCACCAACACATCCCATGACATCGTTCAAACTTGTTCAAAACCTCGGGACGCTCACAACATCAAATCACCAATTTAACAGGGGATTCAAGCCTAAGAACTCCAAGAACTCTTAAATTATGCTTTCGATCAAAAGTCTATCAAATCTCACCCGAATGACCTGAAATTTTGTACACACATCCCAAATGACATAACGAAGCTACTGCAACTCTCGGAAATTCCTTTCCGACCCCTATATCAAAATCTCTCCTATCAACCGGAAATCCCAAACTATCAACTTCGCCAATTCAAGCCTAAATCTTCTCTACAACTCCAAAACCCATTCCGGTCGCGCTCCTAAGTCACAAATCACCCAACCAAGCTAACCAAATCATAAAAATTCCGATCTTAGCTCATATACAAATAGGTCAAATATTTTAAATTTTAAGCTTTCAACTGAGATTGTTCTTTCAAATTCATACCAATTTCCGTGAAAACCAAAACCAACGATTTATATCAGTCATAATACATCACACGGGGCAAGTCATGCCCGAGAACTGGCGATCAAAGTGCAAAAGCTCAAAACGACCGGTCGGGTCGTTACATCCTCCCCCACTTAAACACACGTTCGTCCTCGAACGTACCTAGAGTTGTTCTAAAGGCCAACCCGTAACTGAACAACTTTACCATGCATATACCTGGGGGTGATCCCACGTCACCCTATCTCATGTAGGTCCAATAGCACATTGCAACTGAAATTACACAATCCAGTCTAGCCCATAAGCCATAGAACCACATTTCCATTTCCGAAACCGTCAATACGATCACAACCTCACACCTATACTCTGAATAAACCCGAACTAGCTGTAATAACCCATGCTTGCAACCTCGGGAGCAATCCCATGATATACCACATAACTCAAACACTCGTAGCAATAATTTCTATTCACAGCAACTGCCCACAACAACCGAATACTGGTATAAAACCTCTTATCAACTAAAGTCTCATTCCAACACTTTCATATACTGCCAACGATAAATGAAATACGCACTAAACCACGACCATTTCTCAGGTCAACCATTCATGAAGTTACTTCTCCCCTAACAAATACCATAGCAAATTTCCAAGCCGAACCTCGATCTTATCCTTCCAACATGTTGAAATTGAATCTGTTCATATTCATTAATGATCCCAACGATCTCCTCTAATCCAACACACCACTCTGGTGACATGACACATCAATACAGGCTTAAACCACAACTTGCATAATACACGCAACAATAAGCAACGGTCCGAACATACTCAAATCTTGAAAATGACTCTAACGAAAGAGCTGCCCCTCAAGCTCACCAATACCATCACAACACAAGGCTAAGAACCCGTCTCACATCATAGAATAGAACACACGAATCTAACCCTCAAGGTCATATCCCACATAGCTTCGCTGCAATGTGCGATCCTATCCAAACACTGCTCCACATGAGACACCTCAAGTCACTGTGCTCGAAATTGACAACCACGCACAATTTGATGTCTGGAACCAAAGCAGATCATTACACCCACGGTGAAACAAGTAACATATACCACGCAAACCTGATATGACATAACCAATACGCCGTTCACCGAGAAACACTCAATTACTCTTCCCGCTCGACTCCTACTATGAACCCCAATAGAACCGCACCTTGTGTGCCCATAACCAACAAATCATAATGTCTCGCAACATAGAAAGGCAACTCATAGATCTCCCAGATCACTAGTAAGCTCAATAACAGTCGAATCAACCTATCCCTCAACAATACAATTCGGGGCCAACCAAGCCGACTCAGCTAGAACACGCATACACATTATCCTGCCAACGAACTCCTTATCAAGGAAGCCTGAAGCTGCTCCTTCCACTACTATAACTCCTGTCGGAGCCATACGATACGGTGCCCGGCACCAAATCAATACCGAAATCAACAACCCTGCCTGGCGATATGCCCGGCCATAAGAAACACATCCGGAGAGTCTCTCAACACCGGAACTGAATCAGTGGTAGAATCCTCTACACTAACATCCATCACGAAGGCTCAATTAAGAAAGGAAATCCTTCCCAGCCGTTTGTTGGGTCCTTGAAATATAAACCACTCTACTAGAACATAATCCGTCGCACCTCGCCACTCAACCCGTGGCATTTTCGGCATAGCCCACAGCGTAATAGTCCAGAATAACGCAACACTGAGACAACCAGTCTGAACTACAACATCACATCCAACATCTAACATACCAACAAAGAAAGATCCACTCGAGCCTCCAAATCCCGATAGTCGCTAAACAGTGCCGATACATACGATCCACAGCCATAACATAGCCTGAATATGAGAACTTCCGTCTCCAAATCCACACGGCCTATGAATCACCATATCCGATCCCAATTTTGCCATCCAAATACATGCTATGCCTCAAATACCCAATCATTCCACGATAGATACTCAAAAATTTCCCTGTGCCACCAAGCAAACTCGAATATCAACAGTCGTTCTAACAAGAAAGTGCCACAATACTACTGAAGTACCATCAACTTAATCACATTATCTTTTATGAAACATATACCCTCGTTAGATCACCCCAATTAGCACTACCACTTCCTTAATCATCTGAAACTGCCCGTGTTGCCTAAGGATTCATGACTTTCCGTTCAGAACTGAACTGTAACCTTCTACACGCAATTGTCAATCCTCCACAACCTACCGCATATACCATACCATCTCAGGATAACATGAGAACTTCATCTTCCTTCCGAGCCATAAACATCTACGTACTCAATTGGTCAAGAACTTTCCATTGGTCCCAATCTAGAAGAAGAATCACTATACATCCCATGCTCCGCATGCCCATAGAAAATATACTTCTCCAAACCGTGGTAAAAACCATCAAGAACTCTCCGAGTTCCCTTTGCACAAATCAGACATGTCAGGACTGAATCCTTCTAACTTGATCAAGCTAAGCAAGCCCTCAAAACCTAAGAGCATCACCGCAAAATACCTGAAAGAATTCATTACCTCGAACACACATAAGGAATTAACCATATCCTTACCATACCGATTCGGTCTACTATCAAACTATTCCATCTATCTAAATTTCCTTTTGATTCATTTTCAACTTGATATTCTCTCTTGCTGTAGCACCACAATTCCTCAACCCAGGCTCACCACACAAGACCCAAGCACAAGACCACACTGTCTAAGACATATAAGCTGCTGAATACTCACTCAATTACTCCCAGAAACACCACATTCCAGAACACTTTACTCTGAGGAACTTTCTGCGAATCTAAATCCGTTACCTTTGCTTTCCTGATACTGATACATAGAATCCTATAATCAATATAGAAATATCACAAGTCTTGACCTCTTCCAATGAAAGCACAGTTTCTAACCCCATATACAACTTTAAGATACCTAATTGTTACATGTAGAACCTCGAACACATTAGAACCATTCTCGAGAGTCACTCACTCTCTTCAAACTGAAATTAACCTGATCAAACGAATAGAACCACCCGTGCCTCATTAGAACTCTAACACCGCAGAATGAAATCCTCATTCCAACACATCCAAGTAACTTCCTGCTCTATGCACCGAGCATTCTTTACCAACAACAACTTAAGACATCCCGTGATTTTTCTTACTTTATGAAGCATAATATAACCTTTGTCAAAAAAAATTCCTCTACTCGAGTCATCCTTGGTCTCAATTTTCGCAAGCCATAACTGATTCGCCCGCACGCCTCAAACTGGATCCATCATAGCGCCTAAATGTGCAACCAACTACTCACAGCAGACTCTCCCACTTGGCTCGGACCCATAGATCAAAATACACTCGATAACTCATAACACTTATACTCTATTGATGCCACAATACCATAGTGAGATTAAGCTCAAATCCTTTTGTAAGCATGTGAAAACACAGATCATCTAGTACTTTAAATCTTCTGCAAATCTCGCATTCATACTCGTAACAGTTAAGCCCACTCTCTTAAGCAACCCAAAATTTCAAATTTCAACACGTACTTTTCACTTACACATGAGATCTTCTAACATTCACATAAGGATCACACCACTTCAGAATACTCCACAGGAGATAACCCACCTACTTCGCCTCAATCTAACATTTCTATATACCTTCCACCGTCATACACATTACACAGTCGCTTAGTCTTCCTGAGTCTGAACTCGTACCACAACATAAAATTTACTTTACTCTCAACTGGAAAACATGAAAAGATCCTTCATGCGCCCATAACTCGGGGCTATACTTCGAATCAAGATGGAATTCACGCACCTAATAGTTCTTCTATCCTCTAGTCGGCCTTCCTCGTTACTTCCAAGTCGTATAGATACATCTTGCAGTACCAACATACTCATCACATAGTTATCCAGCCGTCACTCCCACTAGTAGGGACAATACCGAACATATACGTTTAAAAATACTTGCTCACACAATCAGCACCTCGGTGCTCAAGCTATAGGCAAAGATCTGGCCTCAAGTCCTCCAGACTGGCCCAACATCAACTCACAGAGATCATATCCCACCCCTCGATCAGGGAATCACAAGCCATCGAGGCACATCTGATACTGAGCACTCATGTGCGCATACGAACGCATGGAAGGAATTCAAGAGTAACTTTTCAAGCTGAATCAAGGATGCACGATTAGAATTCAAAAATGTGAAGTTTTCCTAAAGGTTCTGCAGCCTCTCGAGGATAAATATAGACGTCTCTGTACCGATCCACGAGACTCTACTAAACCTGCTCAAGACTCGTGAGACCTATGTAACCTAGGCTCTGATACCAACTTGTCATGACCCAATTCCCGAACTCGGTCGTGATGGCACCTCTCGTGAAGACAAGGCCAGCCAGACCAAATAGAACACCTCTTTTAAATAGTTAAATATCATAAATAGTTCCAAAGCATGATATAATATCCATAATTTGCGAAATTAATGATAACCTCAGTAAGAACCATTCCGACACGGTCCAAACCAGGGTGTCACAAGTCATGAGCAACTAAGAAATTCGGATACAAGTCTACTGAACACTAAATCCGATACAATAGTTCTAAGAACATGAAAATGATAAGATAAGGGAGGCACAAGGATGCGGACGCCAACATCTACCTCGTAGTCTCCGAATCACTGCTTGGATTGGGAGGATCAGCACTCAGGAGCGGACTCTGCGATACCTGAATCTGCACACAGGGTGCAGGGAGTAATGTGAGTACTCCGACTCAGTGATTAATAATTATAAATAATGGCTGAAAGCGTGAAAACACGTAAGGCACAAAGCAATTCTATATCAAAGCAGTAAAAATCACGTAAAGCAGTAAATCAGTGAGGAAGTCAAGTGAAATCTCTTTAAATCAGGTAAAACGGGTAATTTGGCAGGTAAATAACGAGTAGAAATCTGCCCCTCGGGCACAGTATCAATCACTCAGAATAGTATCAGCTCCTCGGTCTCACTCTCATCACTAGTGCTTATTCTCAGCTCTCAACCCATGTATCTCTTATAATAACAGCAATCAGAATAACCGCTGCGGCGTATAGCCCAATCCGTACATCGCTGTGGCGTGTAACCCGATCCATATAGATAGTCGACTGCGCTCACTGGGGGTGTGCAGACTCCGGAGGGGCTCCTACAGCCCAACCGCTATATTGCTACGGCATGCAGCCCGTTCCATATAAGTATTGATGCGGCATGCAGCCCAATCCATAACATATATAATATCCTCACCATTGGGTTCTCAACCACTCTTAGTCATTAACCTTACAACCTCTCGGGCACAATAACAGGAGATAGGGATCTCAGCCCACAAATACTTCTCATTTAGGAATAGTATGATAAAACCAGCTCGAATCGTTTAAAACAGATAGAAACATGACTGAGGATATGATTTTTAACAAGTATAGTGAGGAAAATCAGTCAAAATTCCCAAAGGGTTCAAATAGTTGGCACGAAGCCCAAATATGGCAATTAGCCCCAAATCATGATGATAACAAATAAGTTTCAGTCAAATACGTGGTAAAATCATCAGTCGGGACGGACCAATTCTCAATCCCCAGTAGCAAAAGACCCCACGCTCATCATCGAGCGCGTGTCTCAGCTCAATATAGCACTACGATGTGCAATTCGAGGTTTCAAAACCTCAGGACATCATTTACAATCATTACTCACCTCGAACCGGCTAATTCTCTAGCTAGCGATGCCTTTGCCCATCGAATTGGCCTCCACGCGCGTCAAATCTATCCAAAATCAGAACGAATACGTCACAATATGCTAAGGGAACAAAGCCCAAGAGAAAACATTCAAAAAATATCAAAAATCCCGAAATTAGCAAAACCCAAGCCCTGAGCCCACGTCTCGGAATCGGGTAAAATTTATATTTTCAGAATCCTCATACCCTCACTAGTCTAACCATACCAAAATTATCCAATTCTGATACCATTGGTCCTTCAAATCATCATTTTATATTTTTGAAAGGTTTCACAATTTTCTTCCCAAATTCCATCCCAAATCATGAATTAAATGATGAATTCAATGATAGATTCATGTACTCTAGCCAAATCTGAGTTAGAATCACTTACCCTGATGAATTTCTTGAAAAATCTTCAAAATATCGCCAAAATCCGAGCTCTCTAGGTCAAAATATTAAATAAAACCCAAAACCTCGTATTTATAGAGTACCCCTCAGATTTCAACCTCCGCGGTCCGCTCAGAACCACCGCGGTCTGCCCAAAAGCACCGCGGTCCGCACAAAACCACTATGGTCGCACTTCATTTTGTGCGGTCCTCACAGCATATACCACGGCGCACTTCCTTTTGTGCGGTCCGCGCGGGTGGAGTTTGAGGCCTGCAACCCTTCTGGACCTGCTACAGCAATGATTTTGGCCTAAAATATCCCGGAACCTACCCGGAACTCCTGGAATTCCAAACCAATTGCACCAACACATCCCATGACATCGTTCAAACTTATTCAAAACCTTGAGAGGCTCACAACAACATCAAATCACCAATTTAACAGGGGATTCAAGCCTAAGAACTCCAAGAACTCTTAAATTATTCTTTCGATCAAAAGTCTATCAAATCTCACCCCGAATGACCTGAAATTTTGTACACACATCCCAAATGACACAACGAAGCTACTGCAACTCTCGGAATTCCATTCCGACCCCTATATCAAAATTTCGTCTATCAACCGGAAATCGCCAAACTATCAACTTCGCCAATTCAAGCCTAAATCTTCTCTACAACTCCAAAACCCACTCCGGTCGCGCTCCTAAGTCAAAAATCACCCAACCAAGCTAACCAAATCATAAAATTCTGATCCGAGCTCATATACAAATAGGTCAAATCTTTCAAATTTTAAGCTTTCAATTGAGACTGTTCTTTCAAATTCATACCGATTTCCATGAAAACCAAAACCAACGATTTACATCAGTCATAATACATCACACGGGGCAAGTCATGCCTAACAACTGGCGATCAAAGTGCAAAAGCTCAAAACAACTGGTCGGGTCGTTATATGTATTATATTACGATGATGTTACGCCTTGCAGTACAACATTACGATGATGTTACGTTTCCTAGTATTAAATTATGACGATGTTGCACCCTGTAGTATTATACATTGAATTTGTCGTAAGGTAATTAACATCAGTCCAAGGAAAAGATTATTTGGAGATTATAAAGATTATGCTATTTCAAACAAGTGATGAGTAAATTCGTGAAGGTGAGAGGGGAAGCAAGTCAAAGAAAATGAACTTTTGTCCAAGTTTGGCATGTTGGGACAAAATACGAGCCGAGCGTTAATACACAATATTTATGGACTAGTGTCATACAAGTTACCCCATGACCATGATAGTAAGTTATATAGAGTGTATGAAGTGTATTAAAAATAAGTAGAATTTTAAGTAATTTGAGATAATTCTTAATTATGCGAGTAATTAGTTAATTACCGCGTAACGAGACACTACCTAACTAACTAATAAGTGGATAAAGATTAAACCTTCTCACCCCACCCCCACGTGGCAGCAAGCCACACCTCAAGCAAATGACTCCTTAGTCATTTTGATTAGGTGTTAATCAAATTAATAATTAAAGAGCACTTTGTGCCTTATATTAGTATACAATTCCTACAATTCAAGTTCCTACATAAGACCACCATTTTTGTGTGTGTGATGTGTTAGTATTTTCAAGAAAGCAGATAATTTCTCTTTTCACATTAGATCCTAATTCTGTCTTTCTCACAATTCTCGATAAAGAAAATCCTCTTACATTGTTTCCATGCTATAGTTGCATGTATATCATTCTATTTTTGAAACTTGACGTTGCACTATACGGATAGTACTGAAACAACACTTTGATAAATACTCTTGATGTTACCATCTCCACATTTAAGTTGTTGTCAAATTCCTCTACTTCTTACAGCAGGAGCACTCTTTATCCTTTCTCCAACGAGAATTGTTAGAACCGTAGCAACGTAAAAAAATTTAATTCTAAAGGAGTACGGTGTAACCTTTTTCAACAATATCATACAAATTTTTTTTCCTACTCCAGGTATGTTAAGGCTATCCCTTCTTTCTTTTTGGTATGATCCAAGTAATACAAATGAAACGAGTAAAATACGCAACTTTAATAAATGACTATTCATAGAAATACTAGAGGCGTCTATATTATTGATTCCCCATATGAATTACTATTATATCTTATGTTCATGAGTCTTAGAAAATACGTATTTGATAAAGTTTATCCGAAAGGCATATGGATTTTTATGGCATTCTGAGAAAATCTTATTAACGTATTTCTTATGCATTTCATGCATTTATACATGTATATTGACCCATGACCAGTTGGTGTTATATACGCGTATATATGTATATTATATTTATATGGGATATCGAAAAAGGTTACGGCATTATATACGCACCACCACCTGATCAGCTGGTATTTGTTAATGATTTTGCCCATAGTGGCCGAGATGATATGATGGGATGCCCTCAGAGGATTGATGATGTTATGAACACATGTACATATGCGCGACATGACATTCATATGCATATGCATGACACTATAAGCATTTCATGATTTACAGAGTTATCAAGACTTGCAGGTTGAGTCATTTACTCTATATTTCTTCCATGTCTTTTATGTACTTATTTATGTGCCTTACATACTCGGTACATTCTTCGTACTAATATCCCTTTTTGCCTAGGGACGTTGCGTTTCATGTCTGCATGTCCCAATAGACAGGTCGAGAGTCCTCCAAGTAGGCTATCAACTCAGCGGAAGATGTTGGTGTGCTCCACTTGCTCCGGAGTTGCTTGTTGGGTCAGGATGATTTAGATGTGTATTGTTAGGTATGGCGGGGCTCTATTCCGACTTTTATGTCAAGTAAGTACTCTTAGAGGCTTGTAGACAGACGTCATGTATATGAATGCTTGTATGGCCTTGTCGGCCTATGTTTTGAGTTTATAAATGATCACGTTGGCCTTATAGGCCCGTATAGCACATGTATATGTTTTTATATCAGGTTAAGTCATCCTATATTGAGTATTCCCCAATATTTATTCTAGTTAGCCCATGACGACCTGTTTAGCCCATTTGCCAATGAAAGTGTACTAAGAAAGATACCTTACGTTGATACTCGAGGTTAAGTAAGGTACCGGGTGCCTGTCGTGGCCCATCGGGTTGGGTCGTGACACTTAGTCTCGATGCAAGGAAAGGCAGTACTTAGCCTTATGCAATTAGGGAGGCAATACTTAGCCTCATATAGGAAGAGGAGACAATGCTTAGTCTTTATGCAAGGAAAGGCAGTGCTTAGCCTTATGCAATTAGGGAGGCAATACTTAGCCTCATATAGGAAGACGAGACAATACTTAGTCTCGATGCAAGGAAAGGCAGTTCTTAGCCTTATGCAATTGGGGAGGCAATGCTTAGCCTCATGCAGGAGGAGGAGACAATCTTATTTTCGATGCAAGGAAAGGCAGTGCTTAACCTTATGCAATTAGGGAGGCAATTCTTAGCCTCATGCAGGAAGAGGAGACAATGCTTAGTCTCGATGCAATGAAAGGCAGTACTTAGCCTTATGCAATTGGGGAGGCAATGCTTAGCCTCATGTGGGAGGAAGAGACAATGCTTAGTCTTGATGCAAGGAAAGGTCGTGCTTAGCCTTATGTAATTGGGGAGACAATGCTTAGCCTCGTGCAAGGAGGCAATGCTTAGTCTCATGCAGGGAAAGGCAGTTCTTAGCCTTATGCAATTGGGGAGGCAATTCTTAGTCTCATGCAAGATAGGAGACAGTGCTTAGTCTCATGCAAAGAAAGGCAGTGCTTAGCCTTGTGCAATTAAGGAGGCAATGCTTAGCCTCATGCAAAGAATATAAGACAAATGGAAAAATAAAGTATTTCTTAGTTGAAGATGTTCGTGCTAGATAATTTGTTGCCTTGAAGGTAGTGTCTTGATGTATTTGCGAGTGTCGTTGTCTTATTGCACCTGCATTCAAAGAAAACTTGTGAGTTCTATGGGGAAAGGTTGGTTCGCGCTTTTGTCTTCTGCCTTGCTTGTGCTCCTATCTTGAGATCCTACTTGAGTTATCCTGGGTAACATCTGGCTGCCATAAAAATAAAATTTTCGAAAAATATGCATGTCTTTGATAAATATAGTTGTCATTTAAAACATAGTAATATGCGCTATTAAGTAAATTAGATGAACCAGTGACTGTCATACAAAGAATATGAGACAATGGAAAAGTAAAGTATTTCTTAGCTAAAGATGTTTGTGCTAGATAATTTGTTGTCTTGAAAGAAGTGTCTTGATGTATCTGCGAGTATCATTGTCTTATTACACCTGCATTCAAAGAAAAATTGTGAGTTCTGTGGGGAAAAGTTAGTTCACGCTTTTGTCTTCTGCCTTGCATGTGCTCTTGTCTTGAGATCCTACTTGAGTTATCCTGGGTAACATCTGGCTGCCATAGAAATAAAATTTTCGAAAAATATGCATATCTTTGATAAATATAGTTTTCATTTAAAACATAGTAATTTGCGCTATTAAGTAAATTAGATGAACCAGTAACTGTGACACATTTTAGAGACATCGCGACCTCTTTGCTTTAGAATTTTGAGGGTCCTCCTCAAAATTTTGCCCCAGTTTGAAAGCAATTTTCTGACCGTTCTGCGTATGACAAAATTGGCTGGACTCGCTTCAGAATTTTAAGGGTCCTCCTCAAAATTCTGCCCCAGTTTCTGACCATGGCAAAAATGAAGATTTTATTAAGATGTGACCGAACCCACCCCTCTTAAACGGGAATTAGGTCAAGCATAGTTTAGCTACATCAAATGAAGAAATGTAAACAATCCTAAACATAGTATCTCTTTACTGCGTCAGAGTGATAGGTTTTGGCCATATTTCTCCATCCATTTCTGCAAGTATGAGTGTTCCTCCTGTTAGTACTCGATCAACCATGTAAGGACCTTGCCAGTTGGGAGAAAACTTCCCTTTGGCTTTATATGATGTGGGAAGATTCATTTTAGCACTAGCTGCCCTGGTGTGAATTGTCTAGGCCTGACCCTTTTGTTGAAAGCTCTGGACATTATTTAGACCAAACAACATCATTTATAACAATACATCCCCCATTGAGTGATAAAGGTTATCTTTTCCGCATCCTCTTCATCTATCCAGATTTGATGATATCCTGTGAAGCAATCCACAAAAGACTGGAGCTCATGCTTGGCACAGTTGTCAATCAGTATATGTATATTGGGCAACGAGAAATTGTCTTTGGGACGTGCTCTATTTAAATCCCGATAATCGACACATACTCTGACCTTCCTATCCTTCTTCGGAACCAGCACAATGTTGGCTAACCAGGTTGGATATTCAACCACTCTAAGAACATTGGCTTTGATTTGCTTAGTGACTTTCTCTTTTATTTCCAAACTCATATCTGGCTTGAATTTTCTGAGCTTATGTTTCACTGGTGGGCACATGGGATCGGTGGGCAACTTGTGAGCCACTATGGATGTGCTCAAACTAGTCATATCATCGTAAGACCATGCAAAGAAGTCTTCATTCTCTTTCAGGATAGTAAATAGAAGCAAACTAGAAACAAAATGAACTGAAGCTATAAGAAAATCATATTGTTGTTCGAACTTTGAATTGAAACTAGAATATACCAGTAAAGAGGATAGTAAATAGGGTGAAACAACAAGAGAACCCAATGGCTATCCTTGGCTTACAGCTGGCTAACCTAAAGCAGTAGCAAGTAGTACAAAAGAGAGGCAGAAAGTTTGAGTGTGAGAGATAGTTTTTGAACCAAGAGTTCGTGTCTTGTGCTAATGAAACAATAAGGTATATATAATTTGAAAGCAGGTAGTAAATAAGGTAAAAATCAGAGTCCATTAGTAATTATAGAATCCAGAATCAGTCAGTCAAAAAATCAAGGTAAGTACTCCCTTTAATTGAGGAGTTAACTTCAAACTATCATAGACATATGATAAGTAAGGAAGGAAATCATATAAGGCTGAACATGGTAAATAAGGAAGTATTTTCTACATAGTACAAGTACACAATAGGTAATAGAGGCTACATTCAGCATATTTCAATCAAGGAAAGTCTTAAGAAATCGATTAATAGCATAATTGACCATAGAATAAGGTCAGAAAACATTCTTCAAGGTAAAAAATCAGTAGAAATAACACGCGGAATCAGTGAAAAATCAATCACAAAGATTCAAGGATGCAAGAATAGGAGGTAGTATTGATTTAGCACCATTCTATAAGAACAAGCACAAGGTAAGCAAAAATCAGAACCCTAAGAGGTCAAATAGGAGAAGGATCACATATAAAATCAGGGATTCATGTAGAGCACAGTCTGAATTAGTAAGCTAAGCATGATACAAGTAGGAGAAGCGAAGAATCAGAAGCATTGGTGAACCAAATAAGGCAAAGTCACATAATAGGCAGGGATAACCTCGATTAGGAACCATAACAAGCAAAGATAGGGTAAAAAATCACAGAATCATAGAAACATGCGGATTTACTAAACACGTTATCAATCAAAACGCAGAAACCTAAGATTGAAACAAAGAAATTAGGGTTTTCAACATAGGCGAGTTGAAAAGGAGTAAAATCATAGAATTAGTCAAATATGCATGAGATAGAAGTTTCAAACATAAAGAATCAGTTTAAACAAAGTGTAGAAGAAGTTCTGAAAACCCTAGCTTTAGAAGAAGATGAAAATGACTTGAAATTGATGATTTTTGTAAAAGAAATTCAAGAACAGTATAAAACATCAAAGGAAAAGACTAAATCATTTAAAAGTCGTATATATCTAATAGATGCAAGCAAAAAATAGGGTTTCAGAAAAAACCCAATATAGATGAAAGAACCTGTCAAAACCTCAAGGATCGTAACAAGTATAACAGGATTTCACTTGGAATCATACTGAAATAGCCAAGAATAGACCAGATGGCAAACCCTAGATGCAAGTCGGTGTGACCCGGGGCCCTTGAAGGCCTCATAGAAGATGAGCATGGCAAAGGAGGAGCCATTGGAGGCTTGGGGTTGAAAGGTGGTCATCGGAGAAGGGAGGCGGTTGAAAGGGGTTAGGGTTAGGTTGAGAGAAGAGAGGAGATGAGAGAATCTGAAGGCAGCGGTGTGAAGATAATGATTAGGGTTAGGGAGTATTAGGAATTAAAAAAGGAAAGAAACGATATGGGCCGTTGATCTGAAAGATCAACGGCCATGATCTAACGGGTTCTGGGTCAGGTAAGTGTGTATAGGATCTGGGTCGGATAATTGGGTATGAAATTGGGGCTGGGATTGGGTTCAATTTAGGCTATAATCGAAAGCCAAATCTGGCTATAATTTAAATAGCCAATTTTCGCTATTTAATTTATAATAAGCAATAAACAATTTCTGGAAAATAATTTCATGTACCAAAATGATTTAAAATATATATTTATCATTTTAAAAATATAGGGACCAATTTTACACATATAAAATGTAATTATACATTAAAAGGGCTAATATTGCAATTATATGCAATTTAGCTTGAAAAATACCAAATGCAATTATAAAAATGCATAAAAAATATATCAACCATATTTTGGCATAAGTATAGGAATTAAATGAATAAAAATCATAACAACAATTTGGGAAATAATTATTGGGGATTTTATGAATAAATGAGAAGGAAATAAATTTATTTAAATTCCTAAAATTATGGAAAAAATTATAAAAACCTCATGCATGCTTATATATGCATATATATATATGCTATTTTGAAGGTATTTATGCATATAAAATATATAGGAAAAATTGGGTATCAATATATATATATATACTATTTTGAAGGTATTTATGCATATAAAATATATAGGGAAAATTGGGTATCAACAGCTGCCCCTCTTTACCCGGGAAGGATGAAAGAGTTTTCGGGTAAAGAAATGATGGCCAATTTTGACCAGATGGGATGTTTTGAAAGACAGAGGTCGAACTTCGGTCTTCGAGTTGCCTACATATCCCTGGTTTTACAGAAATCAGGTCATGTGTAGTTCAGGATTCATCCGCGAAGTATACCGATGAGATTACTGCAAGAACGGACACGCGATGCGCAAGTGGTTATGGTGAGCGGTTAAGGCTCGGGACTATTGGAGGGAACTAGAGTGAGATTTCTCCTGCTAGGATAGCGGTTGCTTACTGGTTACCTGCAGATAAAAGACGCTACAAACGTATTTGCGAAAATTTAATCATGATGCAGATTCCCTTTGGACCATGAAGGTTGTCTTCGGACGGTTAAAGATGACGTCCTTGGACCATGATGTCCTGGGCCATGAATTGTTTAGTGAGGGATTCGCAGGCCATGAAATGGTGTTCTCGGGCCATGAAAATGGTGCCTCTGAACAATGACACCTTTGAAATGATATGCAAGATTGAGGGATCATCATGTCATCGCATGGTGTCTTCCGTCAATGAGGATGGTGCCTTTAGACTATGATGCATTCGGATAGATTAGCGATATTTCAGCCCATGATATGCAATAATATGATGTTATCAAGACAAGGCTTAATCTTCCGTCAATGAGGATGGTGCCTTTAGACTATGACGCCTTCGGATAGATTAGCGATATTTCAGCCCATGATATGCAATAATATGATGTTATCAAGACAAGGCTTAATCTTGTGAAATGGAGGGCAGAGCTTAGCCCGATTGGAAAGCAAATAGATAGTAAAATAGAGCAATATCTGTGCAAAGTGGGACAATGCTTAGTCCCGTGCAAGTGGGGAGGCAAAGATTAGCCTTATGCAAGTTGGGAGGCAAGGATTAGCCTCGTGCAAATGTGGAGTCAAGGATTAGACTCATGTAACTATGGAGGCAAGGATTAGCCTCATGCAAATATGGAGTCAAGGACTAGACTCATGCAAACATGGAGTCAAGGACTAGACTCATGCAAATATGGAGTCAAGGATTAGACTCATGCAAGTACGAAGTCAGGGATTAGACTCATGCAACTATGAAGTCAAGGGTTAGACTTATGTAAATATGGAGTCAAGGATTAGCCTCATGCAAATATGAGTCAAGGATTAGACTCATGAAAATATGGAGGCAAGGATTAGACTCCTACAAATATGGAGGCAAGGATTAGCCTCATGCAAATATGGAGTCAGGTATTAGACTCATGCAAATATGGAGTCAAGGATTAGACTCATGCAACTATGGAGGCAAGGATTAGCCTCATGCAAATATGGAGTCAAGGACTAGACTCATGCAGATATGGAGTTAAGGATTAGACTCATGCAAGTATGGAGTTAGGGATTAGACTCTTGCAAGTACGGATTCAAGGATTAGACTTATGCAAATATGGAGGAAGGAATTAGCCTCATGCAAATATGGAGTCAAGAATTAGACTCATGCAAATATGGAGGCAAGGATTAGACTCCTACAAATATGGAGGCAAGGATTAGCCTCATGCAAATATGGAGTTAGGGATTAGACTCATGCAAATATGGAGTCACGGATTAGACTCATGCAAATATGGAGTCAAGGATTAGACTTATGAAAATATGGAGTCAAGGATTAGACTCATGAAAATATGGAGGCAAGGATTAGCCTCATGCAAATATGGAGGCAAGGGTTAGCCTCATGCATATATGGAGTCAGGGATTAGACTCATGCAAATATGGAGTCCATGATTAGTCTCAAGCAAATATGGAGGCAATGATTAGCCTCATGCAAATGTGGGTGACAGGGATTAGTCCCATGCAAAGAGCGAATAGCAGATAAGGGTAGTGTATGTCTTAGCTGGAGATATATTCAGTGTCTGATGGCTAGATGGATGGTGAATTTGCTTTGTGTATACATGTTTCGCGAATGTTACCGTTCCGTCAAATGTGCCTGCATTCAAAGAAAAACCGTAAGTTTTATGGAGGAGGCCGGTTCTTGCTTCGTCTACCGGCTTTGCTATGCTTCGTTCTCAAAGCCCCTTAGAGTCCCCTTGGGTAGCACTTGACTGTTATGGAAATAGAATTTTCAAAAAATATGCGATTATTGGTAAAAATAGTGTTGTTTTGGAAACGTATTGATATATCAAGTAACTTTTGATGAACTAGTGACTATGACACATTTCAAAGGCATTACAGCTATCTCTTATTGGAATTTTGAGGGTCCTCCTCAAAATTCTGCCCCAGTTTGGTAGATGATCTTTGACTGTTTGTGGATGATGGACCCTGCTGAGCCTTCTCCGGAGTTTTGAGAATCTTCTCCAAATTCTGCCCCAGTTCTTAACTGATTACTGACTTCTTGGCATGCGATAGCGCTGGCTGGACTTGCTCCGGAATTTTGAGGACCCTCCTCAAAATTCTTCCCCAGTTTTTGATCTTGGGGGGAAATAAAAAATTTATTATAATATTACCGAACCGATACGGCTGCCTACGTATCCCCTCTTAAATGGGAATCAGGTCAAACGTAGTTCAATTACATCAGAAGAGAAAATGTAAAGTATCTAAGCATAGTATCTCTTGACTGCATCTGAATTGATCGGTTTTGGCCAGACTTCCCCGTCCATTTCTGCAAGTATGAGTGCTCCTCGTGTTAGTACTCTATGAACCATGTACGGACCTTGCCAGTTGGGAGAGAATTTCCCTTTGGCTTCATCTTGATGTGGGAAGATTTTCTTCAATACCAGCTGCCCTAGTGCGAACTGCCTTGGTATGACTCTTTTTTTGAATGCTCTCGACATTCTGTTCTGATAAAGTTGGTCGTGACACACTGCATTCATTCTCTTTCCATCGATAAGGGCCAATTTTTCATAGCGGCTCCTTATCCACTCCGCAATGCTGAGTTCAGCTTCATGTATGATTCTTAAAGAAGGAATCTCCACCTCGGCTGGGATGACAGCCTCGGTACCATAAACCAACATGTAAGGAGTTGCCTCGGTCGATTTGCAAACCGTGGTGTGGTACCCCAACAGATCAAAGGGTAACTTCTCATGCCATTGTTTGTAGTTCTCCACCATTTTCCTTAGTATCTTCTTAATGTTTTTGTTGGCGGCTTCTACAGCTCCATTTATCTAAGGTCTGTAGGCTGTGGAATTATTGTGCTTGATTTTGGAAGTTCCACATATATCTTTCATTAAATCACTGTTGAGATTGGCGGTGTTGTCAGTAATAATGGACTCGGGAACTCCGAGTCGACAGACAATACGATCCTTGACAAAATCTGCGACGACTTTCTTGGTTACAGCTTTGTAAGATGCAGCTTCTACCCATTTTATGAAGTAATCAATGGCTACAGAAGTAATCAATAGAGTGAGGTACGGTTTCTACGTATATAGAGTTGTTTTGGTGAGTGTCAGGTGCTTAGGTGTAATGGTGGTCATTGGTAGAGTTTTGAGTATCAGGAATGGGTTGTGGTGCATTCTGGGGAGTGTGATAAATGGCGGTTGGTGGGTACTGAATTGGTTGATGGTGATGTTGTGGCGGAGTTGGTATTGGTAAGGGATTGATATTTTGGGGTGGGTTGCGTATTGATGCGGTGCAGGAGGATTTTGTGGATGTTGGTTTGGTGCATTTTGGGGAGGTGCTGAGTTCTTTGTGTTTTGTTGGTTGATGTCGGGGACATTCAGGGTGGGTGATAAGTTTGTCAAGTTGCGGACCTTCTCAAGCTCTTCCTGTAGCTCCAATATCTTTTCTTCCAACCTCAAGACTAGATCATTTGGTGTCGGAGTACTCCGACCGTCCGAAGTTTCTGCGTTCTCAACATTCTCCTTTCTAAAACCACTTAAGTCATCCATTTTGGCTTTTCCTTTGCCTTTTGTATTACTTGGAGGAGGAGGAGATGGAGGGCCTCTAGATTTTGTGTGATATGCTGATGATACCAGTATGAGTGAACCAACCTTAGGGGATGGGAATAAAGAATAAGGAAAAACAAAAGGTAAACAAGTCAGTAAGGATCATGAAATGTTTGCAATATTTAAAAACATATTGCGGGAATGTAAATTCGTGGCATAATTTTGGAACCTCGTTGTGCCCAAGGTAGTCCTAGCAACAAATAAATTTGGAGAATTTTAGTGCCAATAATTGCCTCATTTCATTAATGTAAAAGTAAACAAATCAAAATGAAATTAAATAAGATAATGTTGCTAATGGCACTTGGCCTTATTACATTTGAAAGGAAAGCAAGTAAATCTAATCTACTTGGTCCCAGAAGGACCCTCTCCAAATCGGATGTTGTTCTCGATCAACTGTCTCAACTGCGCAGGTTTAGCAGTAGGAATGCCCTTGCCAGATGCCCTCCTTCATTTCCTTCAGCGTTCTGGAAGTCGGTGACCCTATTTCTTATCTTCCCCTCCAATTCCATCAAGATGTACCCTAGATATTCCAACCTCTCGGTGGATTTGACAGCTCTTTCTTTCCACTCGTTAATCATCTCCATGTCAGCCTTATTTGCGCCATATTCTCAGCTTCTGACTCTCGAACTCTTTTCTGCAGCTTGTTGTACTTCACCTTTGCTTCAGCAACCTTGTCTATGACCCTGTTTCCTGGCCCAGCCCTTGGCTCAAAGACCCTAGCTATGTTTTCCTCCAACCACGAAGGGTAAAGGTACGAGTGGCCCGCATGATATCGGTCTGGCTTGATAGTATCCTTCTCTATAATAATCTTCAAAGTTCATATATGTTGTGCCTCATTCTTATACGGGATGGCGTCACCTTGGAAATCGTCTCTGAAGTGACACATCTTAGCGACCCGTGGTATGATCTGTCTCCTGACTGCTTGTCTCATAACGCTGAGAGGAGCGTAAGTGTATATGCACCTTAACCCAATCAATACCAAGTGTGGAAAATCTCTGGATCTGATGATGAACTCATCAGTAAGGAACCACTCGAACATCTATTGGACCTGATCCTCGGTCAATTTTTCGAAAAGTTATACCCATCCCACATCGTCCTCTGGTTGAGCAAATATGTCTGGAATATAGTTCATTCTTTTGGGATGATGGAAGGCTATGTGATCATTCCACGGCCTTTGCGGAAATTCTTGATGGTATTGTCCCTTTTGGAGATGTTCCAACAACCAGACCTGTAATAGCAAGTTGCAACCCTTGAAGAACCTGAACCCCTTCTGACATCGCTCCAAAGCCCGGTACATGTCTGCAACGATCATAGGGATGATAGTGTATGTCTCCCCCTCGATCCCGTCCATCAGAGTTTTGGTCATCATGGCCAGCCTAGTATGGATTCTATCCCCTTGGATTGGGAATACCAACATGCCCAAGAAATACATAATAAACACGAAGACCCTACGATGAATCCAACCCAAGGAGGTGATTGAGAACTCATCATCAAAAATACGGTAAGAACGACTATGACCGTATCGCTCATAAAAGAAGTCAAAGGGTATGTAGGAGTCTTTCAGGCATTTCAAGTTGTCATTTTTCTTCAGCCCCATCGTCTTCTGAAATCCCCTAGCAGTGCGATTTTCAGGTGCTAACAGATTAGGTTTATCCCAAGGCAACCCAGAAAATCCTCCTATTTCTTCTAGAAGGGGAGTCATTTCTATGTTCTCAAAATGGAACACAGCCCTTTCCTTGTCCCAAAACATAGTTGCAGCCTCGATCAGCATTTTGTTGGGCTAAAGATCCAACAGAGAAGGCAAGTTTCCTAAGAATTGTTTCACATGGTTTTGGTCACATGAAGGAAGATCCCTCCACCAATCTAGCAAAAGCGAGTGGATGCTACCAACCATACCAAATCTGGGGACCTCGTGCCTCATTTTCTGCAAAACAAAAGAGAGTTAGGCCCTTTCCCCCTCCAGGTTCGTCTATTTATATAGTAATGATTAGCATAGTGGCACTTATTTCGCCAAATTAATGCACATAATCGTGGTTACGTCCGTTGGGATTATAGAAAACCCGATGGACTTTTGGACAAGGCTTGTCTTAAAGGGTTATTATACGGACAACATATTAATCCGGCTAGGTTTGACCATGATGCATGTACAATTAATTAGAGTAAGGCTGTTATAGAGGTCTAGACTAGGACCTTCAAGCAGACAACTTGAGGGGGAAAGGCATGGAACCGTCGAACGCACCGCTGATCGACTAGTTTTACCGCAAATACACCTTTCCGAATTTAAAGGGTGATATATAGAAAGAGCGCAAACACTCATCAAGTGTTGCTATAGGATTAATTACGCACAAGTGGAATATGATGTAGAGCATAATTTATACAGTAATAAATAGCATGTTGTCAAGTATTTACACGTAAGAAAAATAATAAATGTAGTATTTAAATAGTTGAAAGAAAGTTACAGAAAAGAAAAGAAAGAGACAAGTCAGTTTTAGGAAAATAAAGAAATCATAAATGCTTGAAAATAGACAGTTGAATTCAAATAAGGAGAAAGGGTACGTGGGATAGAGCATGCTTAGACTAATTCACAAAAATAAGTTCATTATGGTAAGAGCCTAAAATATCCTCAGCGGAGTCGCCATGCTTTCGAGCCCCCATTTTTCCCTTTTTGCGGGGAAGTTCGAGTTTGGACATTCATAGGGGAACAACTCGTTTCCTTTTGGGAATTGGGTATTTGAAGAGTCACCACCTAATAGATTATGGTGCGTTAGGGAACCTAGAGCGATTAACTCATGTAACTAGTTTGCATTACCAAAGATTAGGGTAAGGGCTCGAAATAACCTTGAGGGAAAGGTGTTAGGCACCCCTCGCGGTCCATAACGGTGGGTCCCCGCCGAACTTAAACTATGTGAATTAGTCATCTTAACAAGCAAACGATTCAACACATATTTACAAATAAAGTCATGTTTTCACATTCTAAATACATGTACGATTCAGGTAATGGGAGCAAGAGAGAGGTTTGCACAACTTGCACATGTATATGTAAAGAAAAGGAAGTTTATAAAATTTAAACACATATGGAATTGGGAAAGGGAAGTCCTAGGTTGATTAGCCTACAGGATCATACCCATGCAATGCCCGGTAATCACTCCTCAATGAGGGGCTACACGTGACATTAGCGCGCAGTCATCATATCCTTTTACTACCCATTACCCTTCCCTTAGTGGTTATATAAGCGAGTTTAATTTACGACCCCTAAGCGTGCTGCTACCCGTCCCTTCCTTATGGTCCTGGAGCAATTTGGGACCACTAAATCTGGATAGTTCTAGACAACCTAAGGTTTTTAAAAGGTAAAAATCTAGGCGGTAGGCAAATAACATGTAGGACAAGCAAATATGGAAAAATAGTTAGAAGTCTCATATTTACCTCCGCATGCATAGACAATCAAACAACACATCTAAAGCACATATTTTCAAAAGAAGTTCAAAAATACTAAGAACATGATATCTAGATGAACATCACAAAAACAGAACATGCAGTGTTTGTTTTTTAGGGAAGTGGCAGGATCCTAACCAGTTTGCCTACTGGTTTTACAACTTGTTAAACCTGGATAATTTCACATATAAACAGAACTGGTTTCACAATTATTTAATGCCCTAAGGCTTGCCTAAGTGCGTATATGCAGTCACAATTCTGAGAAGATATTTTTTGAAGTCATTTATCCTATAGGCATGCTTCCTAGTTTAACTAATTAGGCGTTGAGGACTATTAAAGAAACGAGTAGGATGATTAATAAACTGATTCAGAACCTACAGGCATGATTTATGTAATTACAGCTGATTTTAGGTTCTATGGACATGATTTCTAATTAAAACTGATTTTAGATCCTATAGGCATGATTTCTAATTAAAACCAATTTTAGATCCTATAGGCATGATTTCTAATTAAAACCGATTTTAGATCTTATAGGTATGGTGTCTAATCATGTAAAGTAAAGCAGGCAGAATTTATTTGAACCAAAGCAAAACCCTATAGGCATATTATCTAACAAATCACATTTGAACCAAAATGAACCCTATAGGCATGTTATCTAACAAAACACATTTGGACCAAAGTAAAACCTATAGGCATGTTATCTACCCAACTTTATCCACAGTATACAACTACCCTCCCTTTTCACTAGTCACCCTAATATTTATTTATAATTAATTATTACAAACTAATGATTGAATAAAAATTACATAAATAGAAAAGAAATTAAGCTATAGGGAGCCTGAAGTAGGCCCAAAGCAAATCCTGGTGTACCAAGCCTTCACTAGTCTCAAATGCCTAAGATTTTCATAGCCCAATTCATGTTCAGGTGTGTCAAAGTTCCCTAAGGACCTCAAGGATTCCAGGCAGCGCTCACACCCAGAGTTTCCTCAAATAAATACTGATTATGTGCAGTGTGGAAGTGCCAGCCTGATATGCCAGAGTTCAGAGAGATCTCAGGGACCTCTAAGCAGTACACATACCAGATGGGCATAAATTAATAACCTAAGAATAAGTGAGAGTGCTTGACATGATTTGAAAGAGTTTGATAAACAGTATAAAGAAGGGTCTTAGGAGTGAAACGATTTTCTGAAAATCAGTACTAATTTAGTGGTAAAACAGTAGTTAGAAAAGTATAGGAAACAATTTGCAATCAGAACACAAGTCACAGAACAAACTGCTTTAGAAAACTTTTTAGCAAACAATTTACAAACAAGCAAATAGGGGTTGGGGACACATAGAATACACCCTGGTGGAGCACATAAACAACAGGGTGCATATAGTTCTCAAGGGGGTTCTACAGAACTAATAGGTTAGATATAATGTAAGTCATTGAAACATGAAGCAAGGATAGGTTAGATATAATGTAAGTCATTGAAATATGAAGCAAGGATCACAGCAGAAACATGTTGCGGGCATATAAACAACACAACTAAAGTTGCACTGGAGAGACTAGATAACTTAGCAAGAGTAAGGCAAAATAGGCAAGAACTTAAATGGACATGCTAGGCAAGTATTAACAAGTGTAGACATGCTAATCACACACTTACAAAACAAGGTCTAGGCATGCTAGGTAAACAGTAGTCAGCAAACAGGCTAGTCACATGTGGAACAAGGCAGTGTAAGACATGTTAAACAAGATAATAAACAGGCAAGTAAAGTGGAGACATGCTAATTATATATTTGAATAAGGCAGTATTTGGCATGCTAGGTAAGCAGTAAACAAAAGTAGGAATGAACTCAGGTCTGATGAACTAAGGCAGTAAATAAACACATAGGTTTAGATTCTTAAAAATTTAATCAAAAGCATACCAGTTAGAGAAAGAAAACACAAGATATAAGGCAGGTGTTGTGCAATTTCCTGCCTTGGCTTGCAACTAGCTAGACTAACAAAGATCACAAGTAGTAGAAATGGACAGAGAGCTTTTTAGAGTGTAAAAATAGTGGTTGATGAACTAATGTTCGTGTGTAAGAAGTTAAAAAAAGAGAGTTTATATAGTAGTTCAAGAGTAGAGTAAATAAGGTAAAGTAATCAATAATCAGCAATTAAGGGATTTCAGAATCAATCACACAAATATTCAGCATAGTCTTCTCCTTTAATTAAGGAAAATTAGCCAATGGTAATGACAGGAACTAATTAAGGTAAGAGGTTCAATTAGACTGACTAAAGAAGTAAGAGTCAAAAGCCTTATTAAGGAAAGGAGTTCAAATCAAACCAAAATAAAGAACTTCGGAATAAAATAGTCAAGGACTTAATTAAGGAAAGAATCATGTAAAGAGTCAGTAAATATACAACGGTCAAATGTTAAGGTCATAAATATGGAAACAACCAAGAATCATGCACACGAATTTTAACGGAGCAAATCACTCAACAATTCTGGAAAGAACGTATCAATTCCCATAAACAAATAGGTTGAGTAAAGCTTTTAGGAACACAAAGAAATTAGACAGAAAATAATTCGAAACCCTAATTTGAAAACACTTAAAGAAGAAAAACATGAAAGCATGTCAACATACAGAGATTTGAACAAACAGAAATCATAGAAGTCAAAACCTGAATTATCGTAGTGTTTAAAAATCGGTTAGTAGTAAAGAAGTAAAAGAACCCAAAAGAATAGCAATGGAAGTTTGAAAATGCTTCAGATACCCAGAGGTTCGACCAACAAACAACAAGAAAACAAACAAAAATGTTCAAAAATCGACTAACCAGTAAAGAAATAAGGGAACTTTTTAGGAAAATCAGTGATGAACTCAGGATCACTCCAGATCTACGGAGATCTGAACCGATTCAAGTCCAAACATTAGGTTTCTTGAAGAAAAGAGAAAGGCTAAAGAGAATCTGGCCTTTGAATCAAGGATTTGAACCGTTAGACTTTGATAGAAATCATTCACGGACCATAGACAGACTTTAGAAGAGATTAAAATGAGATCTCGACCAGATCTCTTTGAAATCCTTCCACGAAATCATGCAATCGAGCGACTAAGGGAGATAGGAGACAAGTAGAGGCCTCGTACAGCCATGGGAAGCCATAGATCGGACAGGGATTACGGGATTAGGGCTGATTTTGGGTGGCGGCGTCTAGGGTTAGGTTTAGGTATCAGAAAGAACGGAGAGGAGAGGGTTTCAGGGTGGCTGTTTGGTGAGAATGGCCAGGTTTGGGGGAGTCCTTTGAAACAAAAAAAAAGGAAAGGGGTAATGGTGGTCCGTTGATCTCTGTGATCAACGACTAAGATTGAAGGAATTTGGGGTCGGGTTGGACATTATAGGTTTGGGATGGGTATATTTGGGCTGGTTTAATTGAATTGGGGTTAAAATTGGGCTAGGTAATTAGCCTAAATCCAAAAATAAGAGGGCCATTTGTTAAACACCTTATTTAATTGATAAAACATTTTTAAAAAGAACTAATAAGTTGTAAAAAATAATTTTCATGCCTGGAAATATTTTAAAATAATTACTTAATATTTTAAAAATATAAAAGGTTATTTTCTAGCAACATAATGTAATAATGCATGCATAAGCTATAATTGCAACCTAAAAATACAAATGTAGCTATTTTTGCAATAATTGAAACTTAGTACAAATGCAAATGATAAAATCAAGCCGCAAAATTATTATAAAATAAATATTTGTGATGCAATCAATGATTGTTTTATAAATAAAATGTTAGGATAAATTGATAAAAATATTTTAAAAATGCAGAAATTATGTGAAAAATACTAATTGATGCCAAGGCATAGTTTTGAAAATATTTTGGGAAAAATTGGGTATCAACAAGTAGTAACATAAATCAGCCCCTCGGGCAAAAATAAGTACCATAACCGCCCCTCGGGCAAAATATCAACAGAACCAGCCCCTTGGGCTACCTCACAATCACTCGTATCAGCCCCTCGGGCAATGGCATGAAACAACAATAGCTCCTCGGGCAATATCACATTTCACACTGGGTACCCGCGCTCACTAGGGGTGTGTAGACTCCGGAGGGGCTCCTAACCCCCAAGAGCTATAACAAGCCATCTTGTGGCATAATCAAACTGGCCCTCGGACTCATAACAAGCCACCACGTGGTGTAACAAATCAGGCCCTTAGCCTCATAATCATGAATCAGTACAACACTGTTGCGGCGTGCAGCCTGATCCCATAATATCCTCAATACACAAACTCTCGGTCTCACTCAGTCAGAAATCTCTCAAGCCACTCGAGCAACAATAAAACATGATGCTCCGCCCAAAATATCATTTAAAATATCAAAACGGAGTAAATATGGTTGAGTTATGAAAACAGTAGAATACAGCATGATTGAGTACAAATGTGAAGTGAAACTAGTAAGGAATAGTAGTACAAATCTACTAAGGATCCAAAACAGTTGGCACGAGGCCCAAATATGGCATTCAACCCAAAACATGATAACACTTTCCAAAACACAATGATATCAAACTGTTTTCAATCAAATACGCGACTTAATAGTCATACGGGACAGACTAAGTCATAATCCCCAACGGTGCACGACCACATGCTCGTCATCTAGCATGTGCGTCACCTCAAAGTAGCACAACAATGTGAAATTCGGGGTTTCATACCCTCAGGATAGCATTTACAATCATTACTTACCTCTATCCGGTCCAAACTCTAGCCCGCGATGCCTTTGCCTCTCGACTCAGCCTCCGGATGCTCCAAATCTAACCAAAAAATAGATTTATACCATAAAAATATGCTAAGGGAACAAAACTCACTCGAAAATAACCAATTTACATCAAAAATCCCGAAATTGGCCAAACCCGACCCCCGGGCCCAAGTTTCAGATTCCGATAAAAATTACAAAACTAAAATCCTTACACTCCTACGATTTCATACATATCAAATACATCAAAATCCGACCACAAACGACCCCTCAAATCCTCAAATCAAAGTCTCAAATTCCAAGCCCTAAATCCCCAATTTTAGGTTTTAGATTCCACAAATTTCATGTTTAATTAGGTAGAAATCACAATAGAATCGAGTATTAAGTCCATAAATCTTACCTCCAAGAAGTTCTTGAATTCCCTCTTTAATCTCCCTTAAGAAGCTCCAAAACCGACTCAAAAATGGTGAACTATGGCCAAAAATCGCGAAAATGGCCTTTTAAACATTCTGCTCAGTGATTTAAATTCCTTAATCGCGATCGCGGGAAGTCTATCGCAATCGCGAAGCACAAACTTCACTGACTCTAAATTTACTTTACGCAAACACGTCGCTTCCCATGCGAACGCGATGCACAGCAATCCTACACCTACGCGATCGCGAACCAGGGACCGCGTTCGCGATGAACAAACGCGTGGTCAACCTCTGGTCCACTTAACCTTACACGAACACGACCTACCCTACGCGTTCGCGAACAACATCCTTACAGCCTTACGCGATCGTGTCCTCAGCTATGTGATCGCATTGAACAAAATATCACCCCCGCTTGGCTAAGCCTACGCGATCGCGGCCATAACTATGTGATCGCATAGAACAAAATACCTACAATAGAACTGAAGCAAATCTGCAATTTCTCAAACATGCATTTGATTCGTTTAACCACCCGAAACTCACCCGAGGCCCTCGGGACCGAAACCAAACATGCCAACATATCCCATAACATCATTCAAACTTGCTCCAAACTTCGGAACGCTCAAAACAATATCGAAACACCAAATTAACATCAAATTCAAGCCTAAGAAATCCAAAAACTTCCAAATTCCCCTTTCGATCAAAAAGTCTATCAAACCTCGTCCGAATGACCTGAAATTTTGCACACATGTCACAAATGATATAACGGACCTACTCCAACTTTCAGAATTCCATTCCGACCCCTACATCAAAATCTCACCTATCAATCGGGAAACGCCAAAATTCCAAATATCATCAATTCAAGCCTAAATCTACTCCGGACCTCCAAAATACATTTTGATCACGCTCCTAAGTCTTAAATCACCTCCTGAAGCTATCCGAACCATTGGAATTCACATCCGAACCCTTTTCACATAAGTCAACATCCGATTGACTTTTCCAACCTAAGCTTACTCAAAAAGAGACTAAGTGTCTCATTCCTTTCCAAAACCTCTCCGAACCCGAGCCAACCAACCTGTTACCACATAATACAGTTGAACAAGACATAAAGAAGTAGAAATGGGAGAAACAGAGCGGTAACTCATGAAAAGACCGGTTGGGTCATTACAATATCTTAGAAGCATGCTTAGGGGTGTTTGACAGGTAGGACTCGGGCACCCGTCGCGGCCCATCAGTTTGAGTCTTGATAGTGGGAAAGAGGCCTAAAGGAGGGAATGCACTGGCCTTTGAATTTATTCACAGAATAACTGCTTAAATGTCAAGGAGAGTACTAAGGTATTCTCAAGAGCTATAAGTTATGACAATGATAAAAGCATTAGTCAACATTCGGGGACGAATGTTCCAAAGGAGGAAATGATCTTACGCCCTGCAATATTATGTCGATATTATGTCCTGCAGCATTGTCACGACCCAATTCCCGAACTCGGTCGTGATGGCGCCTCTCGTGAAGACAAGGCCAGCCAAACCAAACAGAACACTTCTTTTAAACAGTTAAATATCATAAATAGTTCTAAAGCATGATATAATATCTATAATTTGCAGAATTAACGATAACCTCAGTAAAAAACATTCCGACATAGTCCAAACCGGGGTGTCACAAGTCATGAGCAACTAAGAAATCCGGATACAAGTCTACTGAACACTAAATCCGATACAATAGTTCTTAGAACATGAAAATGATAAGATAAGGGAGCCACAGGGCTGTGGACGCCAACAGCTACCTTGTAGTCTCCGAATCACTGCCTGGACTGGGAGGATCAGCACTCAGGAGCGGACTCTACGACACCTGAATCTGCACACAGGGTGTAGGGAGTAATGTGAGTACTCCGACTCAGTGAGTAATAATTATAAATAATGGCTGAAAGCATGAAAACACGTAAGGAACAAAGCAATTCTATATCAAAGTAGTAAAAATCACATAAAGTAGTAAATCAGTGAGGAAGTCAAGTGAAATATCTTTAAATCAGGTAAAACAGGTAATTTGGCAGGTAAATATCGAGTAGAAATCTGCCCCTCGGGCACAGTATCTATCACTCAAAACAGTATCAGCTCCTCGGGCTCACTCTCATCACTAGTGCTCATTCTCAGCTCTCGACCCATGTATCTCTCATAATAACAGCAATCAGAATAACCGTTACGGCGTGCAGCCCGATCCGTACATTGCTGCGGCGTGCAACCCGATCCATATAGATAGTCGACTGCGCTCACTGGGGGTATGCAGACTCCGGAGGGGGTCCTACAGCCCAAGCGCTATATTGTTGCGGCGTGCAGCTCGATCCATATAAGTATTACTGCAGCGTGCAGCCCGATCCATAACATATATAATATCCTCACCATTGGGTTCTCAACCCCTCTCAATCATTAATCTTACAGCCTCTCGGGCACAATAACAGAAGATAGGGATCTCCGCCCACAAATTCTTCTCATTTAGGAATAGTATGATAAAACCAGCTCGAATCGTTTAAAACAGATAGAAACATGACTGAGGATATGATTTTTAACAAGTATAGAGAGGAAAATCAGTCAAAATTCCCAAAAGATTCAAATAGTTGGCACGAAGCCCAAATATGGAAATTAGCCCCAAATCATGATGATAACAAATATGTTTCAGTGAAATACGTGGTAAAATCATCAGTTGGGACGGACCAAGTCTCAATCCCCTGTAGTAAAAGACCCCACGTTCATCATCGAACGTGTGTCTCAGCTCAATATACCACTACGATGTGCAATTCGGGGTTTTAAACCCTCAGGACATCATTTACAATCATTACTCACCTCGAACCGGCTAGTTCTCTAGATCGTGACGCCTTTACCCCTCGAATTGGCCTTCACGCACGTCGAATCTATCCAAAATCAGAACGAATATGTCACAATATGCTAAGGGAACAAAGTCCAAGCGAAAACATTCGAAAAATATCAAAAATCCCGAAATTAGCAAAACCCGAGCCCCGGGACCATGTCTCGGAATCGGGTAAAATTTATATTTTCAGAATCCTCATACCCTCACGAGTCTAACCATACCAAAATTATCCAATTCCGATACCATTTGGTCCTTCAAATCATCATTTTATATTTTTGAAAGGTTTCACAATTTTCTTCCCAAATTCCATCCCAAATCATGAATTAAATGATGAATTCAATGATAGATTCATGTACTCTATCCAAATCTGAGTTAGAATCACTTACCCCGATGAATATCTAGAAAAACCTTCGAAAAATTGCCAAAATCCGAGCTTTCTAGGTCAGAATATTAAATAAAACCCAAAACCTCGTATTTATAGAGTACCCCTCCGATTTCAGCCTCCGTGGTCCGCACAGAACCACCGCGGTCCGCGCAAAAGCACTGCGGTCCGCACAAAACCACTGCGGCCGCACATCATTTTGTGCGGTCTGCACAGCACATATCGCGTCCGCACTTCCTTTTGTGCGGTCCGCGCGGGTGGGTTCTAAGGCCTGCAACCCTTCTGGATCTGCTACGGCTATGATTTTGGCCTAAAACATCCCGGAACCTACCCGGAACTCCTGGAATTCCAAACCAATTGCACCAACACATCCCATGACATCGTTCAAACTTGTTCAAAACCTCGGGACGCTCACAACATCAAATCACCAATTTAACAGGGGATTCAAGCCTAAGAACTCCAAGAACTCTTAAATTATGCTTTCGATCAAAAGTCTATCAAATCTCACCCGAATGACCTGAAATTTTGTACACACATCCCAAATGACATAACGAAGCTACTGCAACTCTCGGAATTCCTTTCCGACCCCTATATCAAAATCTCTCCTATCAACCGGAAATCCCAAACTATCAACTTCGCCAATTCAAGCCTAAATCTTCTCTACAACTCCAAAACCCATTCCGGTCGCGCTCCTAAGTCACAAATCACCCAACCAAGCTAACCAAATCATAAAAATTCCGATCTTAGCTCATATACAAATAGGTCAAATCTTTTAAATTTTAAGCTTTCAACTGAGATTGTTCTTTCAAATTCATACCAATTTCCGTGAAAACCAAAACCAACGATTTATATCAGTCATAATACATCACACGGGGCAAGTCATGCCCGAGAACTGGCGATCAAAGTGCAAAAGCTCAAAACGACCGGTCGGGTCGTTACATCCTCCCCCACTTAAACACACGTTCGTCCTCGAACGTACCTAGAGTTGTTCTAAAGGCCAACCCGTAACTGAACAACTTTACCATGCATATACCTGGGGGTGATCCCACGTCACCCTATCTCATGTAGGTCCAATAGCACATTGCAACTGAAATTACACAATCCAGTCTAGCCCATAAGCCATAGAACCACATTTCCATTTCCGAAACCGTCAATACGATCACAACCTCACACCTATACTCTGAATAAACCCGAACTAGCTGTAATAACCCATGCTTGCAACCTCGGGAGCAATCTCATGATATACCACATAACTCAAACACTCGTAGCAATAATTTCTATTCACAGCAACTGCCCACAACAACCGAATACTGGTATAAAACCTCTTATCAACTAAAGTCTCATTCCAACACTTTCATATACTGCCAACGATAAATGAAATACGCACTAAACCACGACCATTTCTCAGGTCAACCATTCATGAAGTTACTTCTCCCCTAACAAATACCATAGCAAATTTCCAAGCCGAACCTCGATCTTATCCTTCCAACATGTTGAAATTGAATCTGTTCATATTCATTAATGATCCCAACGATCTCCTCTAATCCAACACACCACTCTGGTGACATGACACATCAATACAGGCTTAAACCACAACTTGCATAATACACGCAACAATAAGCAACGGTCCGAACATACTCAAATCTTGAAAATGACTCTAACGAAAGAGCTGCCCCTCAAGCTCACCAATACCATCACAACACAAGGCTAAGAACCCGTCTCACATCATAGAATAGAACACACGAATCTAACCCTCAAGGTCATATCCCACATAGCTTCGCTGCAATGTGCGATCCTATCCAAACACTGCTCCACATGAGACACCTCAAGTCACTGTGCTCGAAATTGACAACCACGCACAATTTGATGTCTGGAACCAAAGCAGATCATTACACCCACGGTGAAACAAGTAACATATACCACGCAAACCTGATATGACATAACCAATACGCCGTTCACCGAGAAACACTCAATTACTCTTCCCGCTCGACTCCTACTATGAACCCCAATAGAACCGCACCTTGTGTGCCCATAACCAACAAATCATAATGTCTCGCAACATAGAAAGGCAACTCATAGATCTCCCAGATCACTAGTAAGCTCAATAACAGTCGAATCAACCTATCCCTCAACAATACAATTCGGGGCCAACCAAGCCGACTCAGCTAGAACACGCATACACATTAGCCTGCCAACGAACTCCTTATCAAGGAAGCCTGAAGCTGCTCCTTCCACTACTATAACTCCTGTCGGAGCCATACGATACGGTGCCCGGCACCAAATCAATACCGAAATCAACAACCCTGCCTGGCGATATGCCCGGCCATAAGAAACACATCCGGAGAGTCTCTCAACACCGGAACTGAATCAGTGGTAGAATCCTCTACACTAACATCCATCACGAAGGCTCAATTAAGAAAGGCAATCCTTCCCAGCCGTTTGTTGGGTCCTTGAAATATAAACCACTCTACTAGAACATAATCCGTCGCACCTCGCCACTCAACCCGTGGCATTTTCGGCATAGCCCACAGCGTAATAGTCCAGAATAACGCAACACTGAGACAACCAGTCTGAACTACAACATCACATCCAACATCTAACATACCAACAAAGAAAGATCCACTCGAGCCTCCAAATCCTGATAGTCGCTAAACAGTGCCGATACATACGATCCACAGCCATAACATAGCCTGAATATGAGAACTTCCGTCTCCAAATCCACACGGCCTATGAATCACCATATCCGATCCCAATTTTGCCATCCAAATACATGCTATGCCTCAAATACCCAATCATTCCACGATAGATACTCAAAAATTTCCCTGTGCCACCAAGCAAACTCGAATATCACCAGTCGTTCTAACAAGAAAGTGCCACAATACTACTGAAGTACCATCAACTTAATCACATTATCTTTTATGAAACATATACCCTCGTCAGATCACCCCAATTAGCACTACCACTTCCTTAATCATCTGAAACTGCCCGTGTTGCCTAAGGATTCATGACTTTCCGTTCAGAACTGAACTGTAACCTTCTACACGCAATTGTCAATCCTCCACAACCTACCGCATATACCATACCATCTCAGGATAACATGAGAACTTCATCTTCCTTCCGAGCCATAAACATCTACGTACTCAATTGGTCAAGAACTTTCCATTGGTCCCAATCTAGAAGAATAATCACTATACATCCCATGCTCCGCATGCCCATAGAAAATATACTTCTCCAAACCGTGGTAAAAACCATCAAGAACTCTCCGAGTTCCCTTTGCACAAATCAGACATGTCAGGACTGAATCCTTCTAACTTGATCAAGCTAAGCAAGCCCTCAAAACCTAAGAGCATCACCGCAAAATACCTGAAAGAATTCATTACCTCGAACACACATAAGGAATTAACCATATCCTTACCATACCGATTCGGTCTACTATCAAACTATTCCATCTATCTAAATTTCCTTTTGATTCATTTTCAACTTGATATTCTCTCTTGCTGTAGCACCACAATTCCTCAACCCAGGCTCACCACACAAGACCCAAGCACAAGACCACACTGTCTAAGACATATAAGCTGCTGAATACTCACTCAATTACTCCCAGAAACACCACATTCCAGAACACTTTACTCTGAGGAACTTCCTGCGAATCTAAATCCGTTACCTTTGCTTTCCTGATACTGATACATAGAATCCTATAATCAATATAGAAATATCACAAGTCTTGACCTCTTCCAATGAAAGCACAGTTTCTAACCCCATATACAACTTTAAGATACCTAATTGTTACATGTAGAACCTCGAACACATTAGAACCATTCTCGAGAGTCACTCACTCTCTTCAAACTGAAATTAACCTGATCAAACGAATAGAACCACCCGTGCCTCATTAGAACTCTAACACCGCAGAATGAAATCCTCATTCCAACACATCCAAGTAACTTCCTGCTCTATGCACCGAGCATTCTTTACCAACAACAACTTAAGACATCCCGTGATTTTTCTTACTTTATGAAGCATAATATAACCTTTGTCAAAAAAAATTCCTCTACTCGAGTCATCCTTGGTCTCAATTTTCGCAAGCCATAACTGATTCGCCCGCACGCCTCAAACTGGATCCATCATAGCGCCTAAATGTGCAACCAACTACTCACAGCAGACTCTCCCACTTGGCTCGGACCCATAGATCAAAATACACTCGATAACTCATAACACTTATACTCTATTGATGCCACAATACCATAGTGAGATTAAGCTCAAATCCTTTTGTAAGCATGTGAAAACACAGATCATCTAGTACTTTAAATCTTCTGCAAATCTCGCATTCATACTCGTAACAGTTAAGCCCACTCTCTTAAGCAACCCAAAATTTCAAATTTCAACACGTACTTTTCACTTACACATGAGATCTTCTAACATTCACATAAGGATCACACCACTTCAGAATACTCCACAGGAGATAACCCACCTACTTCGCCTCAATCTAACATTTCTATATACCTTCCACCGTCATACACATTACACAGTCGCTTAGTCTTCCTGAGTCTGAACTCGTACCACAACATAAAATTTACTTCACTCTCAACTGGAAAACATGAAAAGATCCTTCATGCGCCCATAACTCGGGGCTATACTTCGAATCAAGATGGAATTCACGCACCTAATAGTTCTTCTATCCTCCAGTCGGCCTTCCTCGTTACTTCCAAGTCGTATAGATACATCTTGCAGTACCAATATACTCATCACATAGTTATCCAGCCGTCACTCCCACTAGTAGGGACAATACCGAACATATACGTTTAAAAATACTTGCTCACACAATCAGCACCTCGGTGCTCAAGCTATAGGCAAAGATCTGGCCTCAAGTCCTCCAGACTGGCCCAACATCAACTCACAGAGATCATATCCCACCCCTCGATCAGGGAATCACAAGCCATCGAGGCACATCTGATACTGAGCACTCATGTGCGCATACGAACGCATGGAAGGAATTCAAGAGTAACTTTTCAAGCTGAATCAAGGATGCACGATTAGAATTCAAAAATGTGAAGTTTTCCTAAAGGTTCTGCAGCCTCTCGAGGATAAATATAGACGTCTCTGTACCGATCCACGAGACTCTACTAAACCTGCTCAAGACTCGTGAGACCTATGTAACCTAGGCTCTGATACCAACTTGTCATGACCCAATTCCCGAACTCGGTCGTGATGGCACCTCTCGTGAAGACAAGGCCAGCCAGACCAAATAGAACACCTCTTTTAAATAGTTAAATATCATAAATAGTTCCAAAGCATGATATAATATCCATAATTTGCGAAATTAATGATAACCTCAGTAAGAACCATTCCGACACGGTCCAAACCAGGGTGTCACAAGTCATGAGCAACTAAGAAATTCGGATACAAGTCTACTGAACACTAAATCCGATACAATAGTTCTAAGAACATGAAAATGATAAGATAAGGGAGGCACAAGGATGCGGACGCCAACATCTACCTCGTAGTCTCCGAATCACTGCTTGGATTGGGAGGATCAGCACTCAGGAGCGGACTCTGCGATACCTGAATCTGCACACAGGGTGCAGGGAGTAATGTGAGTACTTCGACTCAGTGATTAATAATTATAAATAATGGCTGAAAGCGTGAAAACACGTAAGGCACAAAGCAATTCTATATCAAAGCAGTAAAAATCACGTAAAGCAGTAAATCAGTGAGGAAGTCAAGTGAAATCTCTTTAAATCAGGTAAAACGGGTAATTTGGCAGGTAAATAACGAGTAGAAATCTGCCCCTCGGGCACAGTATCAATCACTCAGAATAGTATCAGCTCCTCGGTCTCACTCTCATCACTAGTGCTTATTCTCAGCTCTCAACCCATGTATCTCTTATAATAACAGCAATCAGAATAACCGCTGCGGCGTATAGCCCAATCCGTACATCGCTGTGGCGTGTAACCCGATCCATATAGATAGTCGACTGCGCTCACTGGGGGTGTGCAGACTCCGGAGGGGCTCCTACAGCCCAACCGCTATATTGCTACGGCATGCAGCCCGTTCCATATAAGTAGTGATGCGGCATGCAGCCCGATCCATAACATATATAATATCCTCACCATTGGGTTCTCAACCACTCTTAGTCATTAACCTTACAACCTCTCGGGCACAATAACAGGAGATAGGGATCTCAGCCCACAAATACTTCTCATTTAGGAATAGTATGATAAAACCAGCTCGAATCGTTTAAAACAGATAGAAACATGACTGAGGATATGATTTTTAACAAGTATAGTGAGGAAAATCAGTCAAAATTCCCAAAGGGTTCAAATAGTTGGCACGAAGCCCAAATATGGCAATTAGCCCCAAATCATGATGATAACAAATAAGTTTCAGTCAAATACGTGGTAAAATCATCAGTCGGGACGGACCAATTCTCAATCCCCAGTAGCAAAAGACCCCACGCTCATCATCGAGCGCGTGTCTCAGCTCAATATAGCACTACGATGTGCAATTCGAGGTTTCAAAACCTCAGGACATCATTTACAATCATTACTCACCTCGAACCGGCTAATTCTCTAGCTAGCGATGCCTTTGCCCATCGAATTGGCCTCCACGCGCGTCAAATCTATCCAAAATCAGAACGAATACGTCACAATATGCTAAGGGAACAAAGCCCAAGAGAAAACATTCAAAAAATATCAAAAATCCCGAAATTAGCAAAACCCAAGCCCTGAGCCCACGTCTCGGAATCGGGTAAAATTTATATTTTCAGAATCCTCATACCCTCACTAGTCTAACCATACCAAAATTATCCAATTCTGATACCATTGGTCCTTCAAATCATCATTTTATATTTTTGAAAGGTTTCACAATTTTCTTCCCAAATTCCATCCCAAATCATGAATTAAATGATGAATTCAATGATAGATTCATGTACTCTAGCCAAATCTGAGTTAGAATCACTTACCCTGATGAATTTCTTGAAAAATCTTCAAAATATCGCCAAAATCCGAGCTCTCTAGGTCAAAATATTAAATAAAACCCAAAACCTCGTATTTATAGAGTACCCCTCAGATTTCAACCTCCGCGGTCCGCTCAGAACCACCGCGGTCTGCCCAAAAGCACCGCGGTCCGCACAAAACCACTATGGTCGCACTTCATTTTGTGCGGTCCTCACAGCATATACCACGGCGCACTTCCTTTTGTGCGGTCCGCGCGGGTGGAGTTTGAGGCCTGCAACCCTTCTGGACCTGCTACAGCAATGATTTTGGCCTAAAATATCCCGGAACCTACCCGGAACTCCTGGAATTCCAAACCAATTGCACCAACACATCCCATGACATCGTTCAAACTTATTCAAAACCTCGAGAGGCTCACAACAACATCAAATCACCAATTTAACAGGGGATTCAAGCCTAAGAACTCCAAGAACTCTTAAATTATGCTTTCGATCAAAAGTCTATCAAATCTCACCCCGAATGACCTGAAATTTTGTACACACATCCCAAATGACACAACGAAGCTACTGTAACTCTCGGAATTCCATTCCGACCCCTATATCAAAATTTCGTCTATCAACCGGAAATCGCCAAACTATCAACTTCGCCAATTCAAGCCTAAATCTTCTCTACAACTCCAAAACCCACTCCGGTCGCGCTCCTAAGTCAAAAATCACCCAACCAAGCTAACCAAATCATAAAATTCCGATCCGAGCTCATATACAAATAGGTCAAATCTTTCAAATTTTAAGCTTTCAATTGAGACTGTTCTTTCAAATTCATACCGATTTCCATGAAAACCAAAACCAACGATTTACATCAGTCATAATACATCACACGGGGCAAGTCATGCCTAACAACTGGCGATCAAAGTGCAAAAGCTCAAAACAACTGGTCGGGTCGTTATATGTATTATATTACGATGATGTTACGCCTTGCAGTACAACATTACGATGATGTTACATTTCCTAGTATTAAATTATGACGATGTTGCACCCTGTAGTATTATACATTGAATTTGTCGTAAGGTAATTAACATCAGTCCAAGGAAAAGATTATTTGGAGATTATAAAGATTATGCTATTTCAAACAAGTGATGAGTAAATTCGTGAAGGTGAGAGGGGAAGCAAGTCAAAGAAAATGAACTTTTGTCCAAGTTTGGCATGTTGGGACAAAATACGAGCCGAGCGTTAATACACAATATTTATGGACTAGTGTCATACAAGTTACCCCATGACCATGATAGTAAGTTATATAGAGTGTATGAAGTGTATTAAAAATAAGTAGAATTTTAAGTAATTTGAGATAATTCTTAATTATGCGAGTAATTAGTTAATTACCGCGTAACGAGACACTACCTAACTAACTAATAAGTGGATAAAGATTAAACCTTCTCACCCCACCCCCACGTGGCAGCAAGCCACACCTCAAGCAAATGACTCCTTAGTCATTTTGATTAGGTGTTAATCAAATTAATAATTAAAGAGCACTTTGTGCCTTATATTAGTATACAATTCCTACAATTCAAGTTCCTACATAAGACCACCATTTTTGTGTGTGTGATGTGTTAGTATTTTCAAGAAAGCAGATAATTTCTCTTTTCACATTAGATCCTAATTCTGTCTTTCTCACAATTCTCGATAAAGAAAATCCTCTTACATTGTTTCCATGCTATAGTTGCATGTATATCTTTCTATTTTTGAAACTTGACGTTGCACTATACGGATAGTACTGAAACAACACTTTGATAAATACTCTTGATGTTACCATCTCCACATTTAAGTTGTTGTCAAATTCCTCTACTTCTTACAGCAGGAGCACTCTTTATCCTTTCTCCAACGAGAATTGTTAGAACCGTAGCAACGTAAAAAAATTTAATTCTAAAGGAGTACGGTGTAACCTTTTTCAACAATATCATACAAATTTTTTTTCCTACTCCAGGTATGTTAAGGCTATCCCTTCTTTCTTTTTGGTATGATCCAAGTAATACAAATGAAACGAGTAAAATACGCAACTTTCATAAATGACTATTCATAGAAATACTAGAGGCGTCTATATTATTGATTCCCCATATGAATTACTATTATATCTTATGTTCATGAGTCTTAGAAAATACGTATTTGATAAAGTTTATCCGAAAGGCATATGGATTTTTATGGCATTCTGAGAAAATCTTATTAACGTATTTCTTATGCATTTCATGCATTTATACATGTATATTGACCCATGACCAGTTGGTGTTATATACGCGTATATATGTATATTATATTTATATGGGATATCGAAAAAGGTTACGGCATTATATACGCACCACCACCTGATCAGCTGGTATTTGTTAATGATTTTGCCCATAGTGGCCGAGATGATATGATGGGATGCCCTCAGAGGATTGATGATGTTATGAACACATGTACATATGCGCGACATGACATTCATATGCATATGCATGACACTATAAGCATTTCATGATTTACAGAGTTATCAAGACTTGCAGGTTGAGTCATTTACTCTATATTTCTTCCATGTCTTTTATGTACTTATTTATGTGCCTTACATACTCGGTACATTCTTCGTACTAACATCCCTTTTTGCCTAGGGACGTTGCGTTTCATGTCTGCATGTCCCAATAGACAGGTCGAGAGTCCTCCAAGTAGGCTATCAACTCAGCGGAAGATGTTGGTGTGCTCCACTTGCTCCGGAGTTGCTTGTTGGGTCAGGATGATTTAGATGTGTATTGTTAGGTATGGCGGGGCTCTATTCCGACTTTTATGTCAAGTAAGTACTCTTAGAGGCTTGTAGACAGACGTCATGTATATGAATGCTTGTATGGCCTTGTCGGCCTATGTTTTGAGTTTATAAATGATCACGTTGGCCTTATAGGCCCGTATAGCACATGTATATGTTTTTATATCAGGTTAAGTCATCCTATATTGAGTATTCCCCAATATTTATTCTAGTTAGCCCATGACGACCTGTTTAGCCCATTTGCCAATGAAAGTGTACTAAGAAAGATACCTTACGTTGATACTCGAGGTTAAGTAAGGTACCGGGTGCCTGTCGTGGCCCATCGGGTTGGGTCGTGACACTTAGTCTCAATGCAAGGAAAGGCAGTACTTAGCCTTATGCAATTAGGGAGGCAATACTTAGCCTCATATAGGAAGAGGAGACAATGCTTAGTCTTTATGCAAGGAAAGGCAGTGCTTAGCCTTATGCAATTAGGGAGGCAATACTTAGCCTCATATAGGAAGACGAGACAATACTTAGTCTCGATGCAAGGAAAGGCAGTTCTTAGCCTTATGCAATTGGGGAGGCAATGCTTAGCCTCATGCAGGAGGAGGAGACAATCTTATTTTCGATGCAAGGAAAGGCAGTGCTTAACCTTATGCAATTAGGGAGGCAATTCTTAGCCTCATGCAGGAAGAGGAGACAATGCTTAGTCTCGATGCAATGAAAGGCAGTACTTAGCCTTATGCAATTGGGGAGGCAATGCTTAGCCTCATGTGGGAGGAAGAGACAATGCTTAGTCTTGATGCAAGGAAAGGTCGTGCTTAGCCTTATGTAATTGGGGAGACAATGCTTAGCCTCGTGCAAGGAGGCAATGCTTAGTCTCATGCAGGGAAAGGCAGTTCTTAGCCTTATGCAATTGGGGAGGCAATTCTTAGTCTCATGCAAGATAGGAGACAGTGCTTAGTCTCATGCAAAGAAAGGCAGTGCTTAGCCTTGTGCAATTAAGGAGGCAATGCTTAGCCTCATGCAAAGAATATAAGACAAATGGAAAAATAAAGTATTTCTTAGTTGAAGATGTTCGTGCTAGATAATTTGTTGCCTTGAAGGTAGTGTCTTGATGTATTTGCGAGTGTCGTTGTCTTATTGCACCTGCATTCAAAGAAAACTTGTGAGTTCTATGGGGAAAGGTTGGTTCGCGCTTTTGTCTTCTGCCTTGCTTGTGCTCCTATCTTGAGATCCTACTTGAGTTATCCTGGGTAACATCTGGCTGCCATAAAAATAAAATTTTCGAAAAATATGCATGTCTTTGATAAATATAGTTGTCATTTAAAACATAGTAATATGCGCTATTAAGTAAATTAGATGAACCAGTGACTGTCATACAAAGAATATGAGACAATGGAAAAGTAAAGTATTTCTTAGCTAAAGATGTTTGTGCTAGATAATTTGTTGTCTTGAAAGAAGTGTCTTGATGTATCTGCGAGTATCATTGTCTTATTACACCTGCATTCAAAGAAAAATTGTGAGTTCTGTGGGGAAAAGTTAGTTCACGCTTTTGTCTTCTGCCTTGCATGTGCTCTTGTCTTGAGATCCTACTTGAGTTATCCTGGGTAACATCTGGCTGCCATAGAAATAAAATTTTCGAAAAATATGCATATCTTTGATAAATATAGTTTTCATTTAAAACATAGTAATTTGCGCTATTAAGTAAATTAGATGAACCAGTAACTGTGACACATTTTAGAGACATCGCGACCTCTTTGCTTTAGAATTTTGAGGGTCCTCCTCAAAATTTTGCCCCAGTTTGAAAGCAATTTTCTGACCGTTCTGCGTATGACAAAATTGGCTGGACTCGCTTCAGAATTTTAAGGGTCCTCCTCAAAATTCTGCCCCAGTTTCTGACCATGGCAAAAATGAAGATTTTATTAAGATGTGACCGAACCCACCCCTCTTAAACGGGAATTAGGTCAAGCATAGTTTAGCTACATCAAATGAAGAAATGTAATCAATCCTAAACATAGTATCTCTTTACTGCGTCAGAGTGATAGGTTTTGGCCATATTTCTCCATCCATTTCTGCAAGTATGAGTGTTCCTCCTGTTAGTACTCGATCAACCATGTAAGGACCTTGCCAGTTGGGAGAAAACTTCCCTTTGGCTTTATATGATGTGGGAAGATTCATTTTAGCACTAGCTGCCCTGGTGTGAATTGTCTAGGCCTGACCCTTTTGTTGAAAGCTCTGGACATTATTTAGACCAAACAACATCATTTATAACAATACATCCCCCATTGAGTGATAAAGGTTATCTTTTCCGCATCCTCTTCATCTATCCAGATTTGATGATATCCTGTGAAGCAATCCACAAAAGACTGGAGCTCATGCTTGGCACAGTTGTCAATCAGTATATGTATATTGGGCAACGAGAAATTGTCTTTGGGACGTGCTCTATTTAAATCCCGATAATCGACACATACTCTGACCTTCCTATCCTTCTTCGGAACCAGCACAATGTTGGCTAACCAGGTTGGATATTCAACCACTCTAAGAACATTGGCTTTGATTTGCTTAGTGACTTTCTCTTTTATTTCCAAACTCATATCTGGCTTGAATTTTCTGAGCTTATGTTTCACTGGTGGGCACATGGGATCGGTGGGCAACTTGTGAGCCACTATGGATGTGCTCAAACTAGTCATATCATCGTAAGACCATGCAAAGAAGTCTTCATACTCTTTCAGGAACTAGATGTACTCTTCCTTTTTTGAGGGTGATAGGTGAATACTTATATGGGCTTCCTTGATTGTTTCGGAATGCCCTAAATTAACCGTCTCGGTTTCGTCCAAGTTAGACTTAGGCTTGTTTTCAAAATTTTCCACTTCTCTAACAATTTCCTCAGGTATTACATCGTCTTCCAGATCCTGTGAATCATTATCCTTATGTTGCATTGTCTCATTACATGTCGCAGTCGTAGGTTCATCGGGATAAGTAATAATAACGTTATAGAGAAAACGTAAAAGATACTAATAAATACTAAAAATAGCAATTCATTAAATAAATCTTGAAAACATCAAAACAAGTACGGCTCGATGACAAGAGCAATTATTTCAAAATAAAATACGTTCAAAACATAATACTGAAAATGTCTTAAATGCTCAAAATTTCTTTTAAAAATAAATTGTGCTAATTGCTAGGCTACCCAGGAACTCGACGGGCCTGGGATGGTGTAGCAGTCCAATTTTTGAGAATAGTTCCTTTCTCCATGGTTTGAATAGTAAGGTCTTCCTCCTCCTCCTCCTCTTCCTCCTCAACTATCACACTGCAATCCACATCATCATCATCCAGAAATAGATCTCTTAGGCCAACTAAAGCTTCATCTTCTTCAGACCCTCATATCACGTCAGTTTGTTCAAATGTATGGTGAAAATGCAGTATTGGTTATTCCAGCGGATAATAAGGACCATGCCATGGTGGCGATCAATCCCTTATACTCTTGCCAAGTGTATTCATACCCAAGCCCGAAAGTTGTATTATGATGCTTTGGTTGCACCGGTTTGGTGATGCCCTGGAGATTCTTTCCGAAACCCTTGCCAGGTTCACACCCTATCCATAGCAATATGCTTTCTATCTTGTTACTCTTCCATTTTCCTTTCTCAATTACGTTGATGCACTCGTTGCAATGGTATATTTCTCCACCCAACTTCCTTCTATTCTCGATGACCGAAACAGTCTGATTGGTATAAATAGGATTACTCCTGTCCCCATGGATGATCACTTCCTGATGATTCCATTCAAACTTCACATCTTGGTGCATAGTAGAAGCTACGACCCCAGCGGCATGTATCCAGGGTCGTCCCAACAGTAGGTTGTAGGTTGCAGATACATTCA